>NW_007728874.1:114929-115672 GCF_000696425.1 Galeopterus variegatus | reverse complement strand
TCTGTTCGATATTTTGTTATAATATTATTTTCTAGAATAGTGCATTAATGCTCCATAATCTATCAATGACAGTTTTGTTTTCAATAGGAAATGAAGACAAATCAGGTGCATCCTACTTAAAGTCTTCCTATTGTCTTTCTGCTGGTGAGAAACAATAGCATGCTGTTCTGGGCAGGAATATTACCACAGGGCATTAGGGCAAGGTGATTCTTTCCAGGAGTCCCAATTAGAGAAAAGGGGAAAAGGTCCATCATTATTATGTTTCATTTTTTATCATGCCAAAAAAGTTAAATCAGATAAACTCGACTATTTACAATGGGCTAAATGGACGATATTCTATGACAATATAAATGCCCAATGCTTACTGAAGAATAGTTCTTGTTCATATTAGGAATCAGTTATTCAATGCCATTTCAGGAAGTTTTATAAAACACTGGATAGAAATCTAATCAATCCTGCAATCCTGGCTAACTGACCTAGTTTTTACTTTCCTCATCTGAAAGTGGGTGGATTAGACTAATTTAGGAGTTTTACACCTGTGTTTGGCAAGTCTCTGTTTTCTTAGAGGAAACTCAACATTCCCCGCTTCCATCTCACTAACCAGATCTGCTTGGCCTTGATACATTTTATTTTGGAGTTTTTCCTAAGACTATACAGAGAAAGAAAACATTCCAAGGCAAAATGGAAATGTAAAACAAAAAATACTCAATAAAAGATTAGTTCTGCCTCTTTTCAGCTCAAAA
>NW_007728874.1:108912-114647 GCF_000696425.1 Galeopterus variegatus | reverse complement strand
ATTAAAAGAATATGCTAACACGTGGAACTTTTGTTAATCAAATACGATAATTTGAGCTTGAGAGACTGCCAACAAGCTTTAGCTGGAAATTTGTATTATAATAAATGTTATTATCAGTTTATATATCTCCATTTCTATTTTGTATAGTGCTTTATATACAGAGATTAGAATGAAGTGATGTTTGCCTCAAAAATTCAAGCAAGCTCAAACTGCACACTCCCTAGTAATATTTTTATATGCAAAGAAGCCTTTATGCCTCTCCTGTTCTCTTTAGAATCATACATTTCTGAGCTCATTTGGTTGCCATTACAACATTGTCATCCCTCTGTCATATAACAAGATGAGAAAGTACTTCATTAAGTTTTCTTCTGAAAATCTTTCATTGTCCCTTTATCTTACAGCTAATTTCTGTGAGGCCCACAGTACATTTATTTCTTAATGGTTGGTTTTATGGTTTGTATTAAAGAAGATTTGAAATTGATTCCCAAGTGCCATTCAACTCAAAGCAGTCTTCTTCAAATGCTGATTACACAAATGAAAATCTAAGTACTTTCATATCTGTAAGAGATATTTTAAAGTAAACATAGGTAGAAATTAAGTTTTGATTCCCACCCCAAACACTTACTCCATTTCGGAAAATATGTTTCTATTCATTCAGCTGTCTAATGGAGAAACCTGGGACTCAACACTTTCTCAACATCCACACCTAGTTAATCACTAAATCCTCTTAATTCTGCCCAAAATACGTATTTATCTTTTCCATTTCTCTACATTCTCTCTCCTTCAGTCTGCTTCAAAATTGCCATCACTTTTTTAAAACCTGGTGGTCTCCTCACTTCTATTTGTCTGACTTTCTCCAACATTTATTTTACAAAACAACAAGCATATTTAATTTTACAAAGTAATTGATGTTAACTACTGGTGGTCTCCTCACTTCTATTTGTCTGACATTCTCCAACATTTATTTTACAAAACAACAAGCATATTTAATTTTACAAAGTAATTGATGTTACCTACCTCTTTAACCTTATCTTTAAGGATGGAATTTAAAGGCTGCACACTGAGGTCATTTATCTTGCTTGAAAGACACCAGTCTCTTCATCTTTGCTCTTTCAGAGTCAGTCTTGTTTTAGTTCTTTTTATGTCCTCCTTCCTACGTCTGAAGCTTTATGAACATTCTTTATTTTTATACTCAGGAAAACTCCATCATATCTAAACTTTCTCACTTTAAATTTTACTGGAAAAGTATTTCTCATATTCAAATCTCTGATTATACTTAATTTACTCGGAGTACCTCCCTGAGCCCCAATTACAAGTTTCTTTCTCATCAAACTTCTGTGTATATTTTAATAATATTTTTATTTGTGTTTGTTTAATGTGTCTCCACTCAAAAGACTGAAATACATAAACTGCTTGTTTTATTTATCAATACATATTCTTTGTAACAAACATGGCAGGTACTTAAGAATTTTTGAATCCATGAATTAATCATATAAGTTTGATGTGATATTTGTCTTTAAATACTCACCATCTATTAGAAGAAATAAAGTATGTTTGTATGCTAAAACAATAACACATAATAATTGTCCCAATTGACGTTTTTGTTAAGCGAAGTACAGAGTTTATTCAGATATCACTGATTTTTCAATTAATGCACTTACTCTTTCAGAATCTAGTCCACATTGCATTTAGTCAATTGAATTTTAAGGAAGAACTTTTGTGAGTGAGAAAAATGGAAATTTCACAGAACTTAAATAACTTATGGTAAGTCACACAGCAGCAAAGTAGGTACCTCCACTGTCCTAAAGAAGAGAGAGCATGGATGCTCTGTCTAAAAATGCTTCTACAAACCTATACACATGAGGAAATTTCATAAAAACCCAGACATGTATTTAGAAAACAACAGGTGTGAGGAAAATGATTTTGTAATAGCAACAGTGTTTCCCTTTGATATTCAAAATAAGCCACCCCCAAACAACACATAATCCTTTAAAATGTGCCTTTTCATCCACTGACAGAAGCAATCCTAAATGTCCAGGCTACAATGTCAGCTTTAATTTCGTTGGAATTGATTTCAGTTGTGTGTGATGTCCTATAATGTCAGTTAAGTTTATTAATCTTAATGTTCAAATCTTCTGTATTCTAATTAACTTTCTCTTTTGTTCACTCAGTAACTGAGTCAAAATTTCCAAATATGATGGTGGATTTGCCTGTTTCTCCTTTTATTTTTGTTAATTTTTGTTTCACTTTTTTTTTTAGCTTTTTGAGGTGAAATTGACAAATAAAAATTGGATATATTCAAGGTGATATTTTGATATATGAATATTGTGGAATGATTACCACAAGCAAGCTAATTAACATATCCATCACCTCACATAGCTATCTTCTGTGTGTGTGCTGAGAATACTTAAGGCCAACTCTCGGCAAATTTCAATGTACAATATATATTACTAAGTATAGTCATCATGCTGTATATCAGGTCTCCAGAACTATTGTTTCCCTAGGGAAGGCATTTTGTGCAATTCAGGGTTTAATGGTTGACCTTATAGGTACTTCTGGCTCTCCAGGTACTCAGTGCACCTGGGTTGTGTAGAAACTCTGATCTGGGCCTGAGATTTTTCATCAAACTGCACCCCATGCAATTCTGCATTCCTGACCAGTCTCCTCTGAGCGGTCCTGCGCTGATTGGGGGATGGATCGGCTGTCCTTGCTGTGTCCTAGTGTTCTCCTGGTGGGCCCATCTCCCCCACCGCCTGTGCTCCCAACACTTCCCGTGGGACAGGCCCTGTGCTTGTCCCTTGTGATGACTCACCAGCTTCTGAACGGCTCCCCTTTTCAGCTGTTCTGGCTCCTCACTCCTACATGGGTCCATGGGAACCCTATTAGTGGTCTTGCTGTCCTGGGGACCACCAAAGTTCTCTTCTCCCTATTCTGCCTCCAAGTAACTCCATCTAAAGGGCGCAGCTGCTGCTTCTGCCGTCTCCTGCTCTGTGCGCTCAGCAGCTCCAGTATCAAAGCGGCTGTGGCCTGAAACACTGAGGGTAGATTTTCTTTCTCTCATGGTGGTTTCTCCCACCTTCATGAACTCCATAGGTCTCTCCTCCTCTTCTCTAAGCCCCAGCAGCCCCAGCTTAGCCGATGTTACATTTTTATAGTTTTAAATTCGTTGATTTGTGAGAGAGAGTGACGCTGGGGACCATCTCTTCCACCGTCTTGACTGAAAGCCCCTATGTCACAAATTAGAATGTGGAGAATCTGACTACAGATACTGTCATAAGCAAACCCATTCTTACAAATTTTGATTCAAATGAGACAAAAGGATTGATATTATTTTACTAATCAAAGATGATGATTGAGAGTGCATTTCATTTCAGGTAGAAAGGAGAGACTGTTTAAAAGAGGAGAAGCAGCAAAATACAACTGATTCAAAAATGTTAGAGATAATGTAATCTTGGATAATCTGATAAAGCCTGGGAGCCAAAAGATTTTATTTTCAATCTAATTCTACAAATTCCTGGTATCTGTTAGTCAATTTTGTAACAATTTTATTACTTATCTAAATTGGTATTTTATATGTGAGTTCTAGGTATATGTTTCAGAGCTAATATTTTATAATGAACTTAAATGACATTTATTTTACTGGAATTGATTAGTTGTAGAGTCTGTGATGGTTTCTTAGAAGGAGAGTAGCATCTAATTAATGACTAAGCAAAATTAATGTTGCATGATGAAGAAAAACTATATCATAAATAACGTATAGTCAGGGAAAAATGTTTTTAGAGGTTTTTTGTACATAACAAAGATGTGTTTACAAGGCCCTCAGTTAAAATAGTAGCAACAAAAATTTTTTTTAGTGATTAAAAAGATGGTGAAACAATATTAGATAGAGGTACTGTCTACTGATTAAGTGTGAGGTCTTACTCATCATTTAACAAATATTTAAATGATCATTATGTGTCATCTATCAATGCTATGCATTAAGAAAACATTAATAAAATAAATAAATATAAAATTCATAGTTTTATGGGTTTATAGATACAAACATGCAATTAAAGCATAGTATACATAAGTGGGGGCTAAAAAGTAAACAAATGGATAATAAAGGAAAGAAAGATACAACAATCACAATAATACTTTGAAGTTTCAAAGGAAAGAAGAGAACTAAGGTTACCAGAGGTGGGAAGGGGTGGGGAGTAGGGGAGGAATTGGTAAAGGGCCACAAAAAGCGACTACATTGTATAATGTTGAATATACTGATTATCCTGATTTGAGCATCACATATCTCACACAGGTATTGATATTCAACTCTGTACCCAATGATATGTACAATCAACTATGTTACAATAAAAAAAGAAAAAAAAATTGTTACCTAGGCTAAGACAAACAAATAAATAAAACAGCATTGTATAGGTATTGTAATGGTAAGGACATAATGCTAATTATAGATTGTTCAGTACCAAGATTTTATATGTATTGTTATATATCTGACCAGGGAGTGTCTGATGCAGAAATGAAAGACCAGAGAAAAAGTATACTAGCAATTAATCCCTAGGCTTTGATAAATAGGAAAAACAGAAAAAAACAACATGTACAAATATCAGTGATGAGAGAATATTAAAAGTATTTAAGAAATTGAAAATAATTGTACAACCTATAATTTTGAGTTTGAAAGAAACTATTGTAAGATATAAGAATAGAAAGACCATGAAATACTAGATCATGTAGGACTTTATACACAGAGCTAACCAGTGTAGATCTTATAAAAAGAACAATGAGATGACACGGAAGGGTTTTAAGTAAATGAATGACATGTCAGTTGTTCATCTCAGAAAGACCAGTCAATGGGTAGTGCTGATGAAGTGAGGTGACTCTGGAAACAAAGATCCAGAAAGAACATCTTGTTTCTAGTTTGGATTGAGGGAAGAAAGGCAATTCGGAGAGAGATTATTAAGAATAAAGTTGGCAAGACTTGATGTGTGAACTGAATAGTGTGAGGAGAGGTGTGATAAATGCATAAATACAGTATATACAACTCTTTTTCCTGGCTCTGACTGTATACGTGGTATTTCAATATGTCTGTAATTCATAACAGAAATTGTGGTAAGAATGTAGAATTATGAATCATCAGGATACAGACAGTAATGGAAACTATAAATAAAATGAGAAGAGGAAGAAGTTCACCACAGAATTTTGAAAAAAAAAAAAATCCTCTTTCTATTGCCTAGGTACAAGACAATAAACTTAAAAGGGAGACTCTGTAAGTCCAAAGTTGCCAGAGATAGGAGAATAACATGGGACACAATGTCACAGAAGCTAAGAGACTCTTTAGTGTTTATTTATTCATTTGTCTGTTTTTACAACAAGGACTGTGTGGTCGAAAGTGTTACTGCTCATGAATAGACTAATGATATAAGCACCTCTTGGCTATGAAAAGAGAAAATGAACAGCAAACTTGACAAGAGCTTGATCAAGCCAGCATCTAGACCCTAGATGGCAGTGATGTCAGTGAATGTGAGGTGTAAAACTGGAAAGAATAACTGTATGCAATTATTTCACATTGTCTGAGTAGAAACATTGAAAGACGTGGACAGTCAGACAGTATTGGAGGCACCCTGGGTCAAAGGAAGAATATTGTATTGTTGGCTTTGTTATTATTGTTTTGTTTTCTTTCAAGACAGAAAATTTTGAGTTGAAACTGTCAAGTGTCTAAAAAAGAATGAATGCATAGGAGAAAA
>NW_007728874.1:97646-108824 GCF_000696425.1 Galeopterus variegatus | reverse complement strand
AGAGCTTGATCAAGCCAGCATCTAGACCCTAGATGGCAGTGATGTCAGTGAATGTGAGGTGTAAAACTGGAAAGAATAACTGTATGCAATTATTTCACATTGTCTGAGTAGAAACATTGAAAGACGTGGACAGTCAGACAGTATTGGAGGCACCCTGGGTCAAAGGAAGAATATTGTATTGTTGGCTTTGTTATTATTGTTTTGTTTTCTTTCAAGACAGAAAATTTTGAGTTGAAACTGTCAAGTGTCTAAAAAAGAATGAATGCATAGGAGAAAAGTATTAGGAAAGGGAGAATATATTTCCATTAAACAAAATGGAAATTTATCTTATAAATTTGAGGAGACAGAACACTACGGTAGTGTCAAAACTACTTAGAAAGATCTTGGGGTGTAATAAAGATCTTGATAAATTTTAGGTATTCCCAGAGCAAGAATGAACTTTAAGAAGACATAAAAGTCCAACCTTTCCATGTTCCTGGAAGGAGAGGAGAGCCAGAAATGCTGATAACCACCTCTGACTTCCAAAATGGTAAGCAAGATTCAGACATACATATCATGGTCTGACATTGGTTACACCCGGGAACACATCTGGTAAAGGCCTTCTTTGGTGGCTTCAGCAACAAAGTGTATCACATTATGAGATGGCAGAAGTAGAGAGAGACTAACCTCTCAGTCACTGTCCTTTTAAAGTCTTCAGAATCATGCCCATGACCACCATTAAACCATAAACTTAATCACCTCTTAAAGGCCCCATCTTTCAATTACCATAATAGGATTTCCCACCTTCAACAATTACAGTGGGGATTGACTTTTTTGGGGGAGTGGTCATTCAATCCAAGGCATTCCACTCCTGGCCCCCCCAAACTCATGTCCTTTTCACATACAAATATATTCATTTCATCTCCAAATTCTTAAGTTGTTTCAACTCAAAGGTCCAAAGTTCAAAGTCCCCTGTGTGAAATCTAAATAAGTCATCTACTTCCAACATGCAATGGTGGGACAAGCATAGGGTACATATTCCCATTCAAAAAGGGAGAAATAGCCCCAAAGAAAAGGATAACAGGTCTTAAGCAAGTCTGAAACCCATCAGGGCAGGCATTAAATCTCAGAGCTGCCAAATCATGTACCTTTACTCCAGGCAGGTATGGGGATTGCATTCCCAAGTCCTCAGCTTCACTTCTGTAGCTTCCCTGGTCTGAGGCCACACTTCACCTCTCCCAGACTTGCATTGTATGCTGGATGCTCCACAATTCTGGGGTCTCCTTGGTGGACCCACTCCCACAGTTCCACTAGGCATGGCCTTGGTGGGGTTTTTCTGCTGCAACTCCTACCACACATTTCCTCTTGATATTGCTCTAGAAAAGGCTCCATGTGGTGAATCCACCCCTGTGACAGATCTCTTCCTGGGCCCCCAGGCTTTTCCATACATCCGTTGAAATTGGGGTGGAAGCTCCCAAGCCTTCACAGCTCTGGCAGTCTGTGAACCTGCAGACTTAATACCATATGGATGCTGCAAAGGCTTCTGGCTTGTAGTTTCCGAAGCAGTAGCTTCAGACTTCCCAGGGCCAAATTAGCTACAGCGTTAGAGCAGCCAAAGCAGCCAGGGCACTTGTGCTGTGAATTGCCCTGCAAGTCTTTCGAGTAGAGTTAATTACATTATTATAAGTGATGGTAGTGGCATTTTTGTTTCATTTTTACTTTACTAATGCATTTGTAATAATGCACTCTAAAACTATGACCAGGTACTTTTTTTTTTTGGTTTGTGACAGTAAATCAAACACTCCTAGAGGCAGAGAGTATGTGTTCTTCACCTTAATAAATATTCCTACCTGTGGGGTACAATAACATTAATAAAGCAAATGTATTTCACAGGGCCTAGCTTCCAAGGTGCTGTAGTTTCAGGTATACCCTAACTTTTTAGAATTATAAATAGAAATGTTAAGCTTGTGAAAGACAGGAAACTTTACCAGGGCTAAAGTCTCTGTTGTAGATAAAGAATTGTAACACAGCAAAATTGCTGGCTCTAAGGACAGATGTCCTTGATGCAGCTAAACCTATTGATTGTTGCCATGACAATTATCTTACTGTTCACTTTGTAACCACCTATGTTCCTTTTCTGTAACTTTCCTGCCTGGAGAATAAATACTGAGAGAAAACCCTAGTTAGGTGTTATTTTCTGGGGAGAAATGCTGCTCTCTTGAAGGTTCCTGGAAATTAACTCCTTTGGGGCTTCTCACTGCTCAGAAGAAATGGGCTTTGAGTAATCCTTTGCATCTCCATCACCCTTGGAGAGGTGACACTTACCTCCATCAAGATTCTGCCCATCATTACTGCTCAAGTGATGTCTGTTAATAACAAATTAGGTAATGTATGAATATGTAAATGAAGAGGATGAGTGGACAATATCTGTTCAAGGCATTGAATAAAACATTGTTATTGATATAAGGCAAATCCTTCAGAATCAGAGGGGAAAGATAGAGTGTGGGGAGAATTAAGATCCTTCAGAATCAGAGGGGAAAGATAGAGTGTGGGGAGAATTAAGAAAGTCTTTGTTCAAAAGGAGACGTGATCTTGCACTTATCTTTATAATATACTGGAAGATTTCTGAAGGTAGGAACTAGACCTGATGCATTTGCCCATTTCCCAGATTTCCCAAACAATATGGTATTCTTTAATAGAATAGTTTATAGTAACTCCATTGATTTAAAGGGCAGTACATCTGTAACCATGATTTTAGACCAAGATTAGTATGTACAAGTGCAACGATTTTTATTATTCAATTTAGAATTATATCTACTGCAAACACCAGATTGCTTTAACAAATGGCTAATGAAATAGATTGAATTATCCTACTGCAAGGGGATAAGATAGTATATAAAAAAATTATATGAGGAATATAAACAAATTCATCAGTCCATTTCTTTTCTCAGCTGTCCTCACTGTGTTGCCCTTGAATCTCATAGCTTTGCCTCTTTATTCAACTCCATGTCTCATACTTAAATTCAGACAGTGAGTGATATGCAAAGGGTCTTCTCTTTGGGTGGCCCTTCCTCTCTCAGAAGCCCACAGAAGACTTCACTTTACATGAGACAATTGGGTTTCATGGGTATATCCAGATAAGAATCTGGTAAAGGAGCATGGGATATCATTGTCATCCCCAAAATTGTTTATGTTTTTTGTTTATATTTTGCAAGGGACAGGGTAGAAATGACTGTTTAATGATCAAACAATATAGTCTGCCATTAAGTAGACAAGAGACACTGACTTAATTTAAAAACCGAAAATGTTGTGATCTTGGAGTGAAGAATTTAATATTTATTTAGCATCTTCTATATGCAAGCCCTGTTCTGGTCTCCGTGTATATTATCTGATTTGTAGTTCTAACCATTCTAGTTGTTTGTAAAGCTTGCTTTGATGCATTTGAATCCATTTATTCAAATAATTTGATGAACGTTCAAAGTAACTTAGTTGACTCTTGTAAAAACATCTATTAACCTCTTTATAATGTTACATGTTCGATCTAATGGTCCGTTAGAATGATCCAATCTGCTTGTGCAAATAACATGGAGAGATTATTGGAATTAAGCAGAAACAGCAACTAGGGCTTCTCCATTTTTAAATTGATGACCTGAAGTTCACATTGTGGTTGACTGACAACAAAATAAGCATTATTGCAAGAACGAAAAGATTAGCTGCAAAACAGAAGTTTGCATTTTATTAAAAAGGGCATTTATCTCCTAATAGATGTAAATATATATACATTTTTCTCCTTATTGTGACTGCACTTTTAAGAAGTTGAATGTGTGCTGTTTATATCTTTCTCCTCTCTTAGGGATATGTGTCAAGTTTTCTAATTCAGTACTTGCAGGACTCTACATAAAATGCAATAAAATTATAATTTTCCCTTGAATAGGGAATAATTAGAGCAGATAACATGAGTCTGTGAGTCTAGCAAAGAGGTATTTTTAAGTGTTTTAGAGAGTTTTAACGATGAAATGAACAAAAACAGTAATTCTTGGTATTTTTTCTGTTTTTATGCTACTTTAAGAGAATGATTCTGACACAAGTTTAAGTTATATATGGTACACCATTTCAGAGAACATTTCTGTAGATACGCACCTCATACAGAAAAATTTCAATTAACATTGAGATGTTATACTTTCCTAGAATTGCAGTGTTTGCCATTAAATCATATTAGTGATATTTCTTTTGATATTATATTTACCAGCAGGTGAACAAAAACAGGCAATATTATCAACATTTTAATGATGAGAAAACTGGAGCTCAGAAATGTTAATTGATTTGTTCACTGTTACATAACTCATTAAAAGTAGGGACAGGTATGAATCCTAAGACATTGTATCGAATAATATACATCTTGACAGAGAGAGATGAGAAGCCAGCTACGGTACAGTTGAGGCAATTCTTTCATGTGACATAGGATAGCACAGTTTACAAAACAGAACACCTCTCTCAAACATACACAAAAAATACATGGCATAGCTTGTTACAAATTTCCTTTCAATGGCATGATACCTGTAAAGGATCACCCCTAAGTGATTTCTGCATCCCTGGGTACAACAATATTGATTCTAGAGGAGAGGGTCTAGAGAGGACTGATGGTCAGCCTCAACCGATCCCGTCTTCTAGCAGGTTCTTTGACTCCACCACAAGAAAGAATTCAAGAGAAGAGTCACAATAGAAAGTGAAAGCAGGTTTAATGTAGAAAAGTAAGAACCATAGACTTCACAGAGAAAATGTGGCTTAGCTACAGAGAATGAGCAGGGTCTTAATACAAAAACAAGAAATACACAGTTAGAGTTTAGTAGAAAGTATAGCTTTGCTATCTAATACATATTCATACTACCTAATGAATATTCAACTAAGGGTGTGGTTCCTGATTATGAAATATAACCTTGAACTTGCTTAGTTGGTCTCCTTTTAGGGCATGTGCATTGGTCAAATTCTGTCACATGAACTGAACATATTCAAGAATATTCTGGGGCCGGCCCGGTGGCGCACTGGATGGTGCGCCGCTTGGGAAGCGCGGCGGCGCTCCCGCCCGAGGGTTCAGATCCCACATGCAGACCGGTTCCCGCTCACTGGCTGAGCGAGGCGCGGGATCAACGCCGAGGGTTGCAATCCCGTTGCCGGTCCCTGGTCCGGTGCGGGGGCGACACTGAGGGTTGCGATCCGTTGCCAGACACAGAAAAAGACAAATAGACAAAAAAATAAATAAATAAATTCTGTGCTCTTTGGCACCTCCAGTGGAAGGTCATCTGAAGGATAAACTTCCTTCCACTGAGCATTCTTGGTCACTGGGGTCATATAAGTCTGTATAAATTCCTTTTACTGAGCATGCTAATCTACTAGAGTTATACACTCTTTTCTACTGATCATGCTCGGTCACTGGGTTTGCATAAGTCTGCCCCTTGTGGCCTCAATCTCCCCATGTTGGAACCAAATATAGGTACAGTAAGCAACAGCAACTCTCCTCTAGGAGAGGGCCTAGAAGAGGGGCCTGAGACCATGGGGAGTGGCTTGAAACCCAGAGGTGTGTCCTGAAACACAAACCCATGGAAACTGAAAATCTCAGTCTCAATATCCTGCAGCTATTCTTAGGAGAACAATTTGCTTGTTTCCTTTTATGAAGGCAGAACTTTGGGAACATGTAAGAAATCACAACATGTCCATCTAGAGGCAATAATATTGTCAAAATTAAATGTTGGGTCTAAGTGGTGCACTGGCTGTGTTAATCTATGACAAGTTTCATTGTGCTCGGCACCAATTTTTACTTCACTTGCCCAAGACTTTTCCCAGCTACCAAAAGCTTTGTATAAAGAAACAGCAGCAGCATTTATAAAACAGAACACAAATCTATTTCCTTGTTTAAATGCTAATGGAAATTTTACACATTTTAAAAATTACAACTCTACTTTTATTAGACACACAATAGTGCCCTCACAGAATAATGGATGGTTTCATGGGAATAAACAAGGCAGTGATACAATTTTATGCAAAGAATTTTGAGAGAAGCAATGAATATTTTCCAGTATCTGTATATTTCAAAACTTGCAAAATCAACACAGCTCTTTTTAGGTTTTTCTATTCAAAATTATAAAATTTATGAAATCCAGATTATATAAATTTTTCAATAATCTTTTAAAATAGTACCAGTTTTATAAACATAAGACTTATTGATATCCATTATTCACGCATGTGTATGGCCCATGTTTTCTATACAAACAAGTAAAACAAAATTAGATACCTGTATACATAATATTACATGTTTCTGGTTCTGTTTTAAGCACTTTTTGACCTGTCTTAATAAAATAAAACATATAATTTTGGCTAAACCTGGAGCTTCAGAGTTGCAGATTTCATTATCTGAATTTCTAACTTCACAGCACAAAGAAGACTATCTTTTTGCCTATATCTGAGGGACTATTAGAGTTAGTCGAGAGACAGATTTATTATTCAAAATCTGACTTCTGCGTTGGCACGTAGGATGCATTTTCACATTAAAATAATGTAATTAAAAGAGAGAAAGTTGATTTTCTGAGAAGAAAACAGAAGTCTTTTAATTATACTATGACTGAATGCTGTCTATATCTATATCTATATACATATAACTATTTCATATGTGTATATATTTATATATAACTCTGTATAATATTATGTTTTATAATTATATACATATATAAAATCTATACGTTGATTTTCCATAATTCTAAGCACTAAAAAAAAAGAGTATTTAAGCTATAATTAAAATGCCTTGAAAATTGTATTAGAGACAATTCTAGGCATACCATTGTGCTGTTACTTTGAATAAATTCTTTGATTTGTTAAATATCTGTAAATATTTGTAAATATCTATAAAGTGAAATGATGATCTCTACTTTCAGATTTCTTAAAATGGTTAAATCATATGATATTTTTAAATTACTATGTATATATTTAAATAATATTATTTGAAATACTTGTTAAAATAATACTTTGAAGACAGTCTTATAAATATAATATTTTATTTAATTATTTTTGGAAGGATTTATTTCAACGAAAATAGACATACTATAAATGAATGCATATGTACATAGGTGTATCGCCATGTGCAAATGAGTGTCTTAATCTTAATAAGCTATTGTAGAAAAGTCAGTTAATCTCTGATAAATTAGAAAGATATCACAGCTAGAAAATGTACAGGAAAAGAGTTCACTGAAAAATCTCTCTCTTTTTTTTTTTTAATAGATAGCCCATGGTGCATCCTAACTGGTTCATATACATGCCTAAGTTTTTGGCATATTGACTACCTACTCTTTCACTTAAGGGTATGGTCTTGCAGCTTCACTGCACTGACATGGTACAAACCAGTAGATCAGTGGGGATTTTAAAAAATGTATGTTGAACTTTCAGAAGGAGAGAACAAACTTAAGGATAATAGAGATGGGGAGGAGAAAGGGAGGGGGTTCGGGGAGTGATAGGTCAGGTAAAGGGCATAAAGAAAAATTGTGATTTGTAATAATGAATATGCTAATAATAAAATTAAAATTTAAAAAATAAAATAAATCTAGTGTGCTTATCTTAAAATTTTTTAAAAAATGTAAAATATACATTAAAGAGCTACCCCAAGATTAATATAATGTTAGAGTTGTTTTTTTTCCCAAACCAAGTTTCTTGTCAATGGAAGCAAATACATATCTTTGAAAATTAGGAGTTTACATTGTAGTAGAGTTCATCAGGGCATTTGATCAAAAAATCTATATAAACAAATTTGTATTTCAGGAAAAATAGAGGAAAACATTAGAGTTTTATATTCATGATGGTTTACAATTCTATTCTTATAGTCACTCTTAGCAGTTTCTCTAATTAATATATTGTGTATTAAATTATTCTCTTTCTATTACACTTGCAGAGATCTGTATGTCAGCAAGTTATAACTGTTTCTTATCTTCCTAAGCTAATTTTAAACAAATTTACAACAAAAACACCATTGATATTAAATTGAATTAAATATGAGGTGCTGTCTTTCTGAAGAGTGGATGAGATTTATATCCAAGATTCCTCTAACAAGGAATATGAGGGGTGGAAGGAGGTCCACTATCTTTGCTTGCTTTTTATAGAATTCAGAACCTAAAGTTGGGACCAGAAGTGGTAGTGTCGCAAAGGCCTGGCAGAGTAAAATTCAGGACCCATAGAATAACAAACCCTCATAGAAAGGGTAGGGAATATGAGAGGGAATAACATACAAGCTTAAGCAACAGAAATTGAGCATGAAATATGCTCCTGTTAGGAAAACAGCTGGGATATGAAACACAGCCTTCTATAGGTTCTCAATCAGACTTGCACAAAGATAAACATTTTCATCAACTCTTGCTTGTAGATTAGTAATGGTAGGTTTTTGAGGCAGTGAATTTTATTTGCAAAACTTCATAACTAAAGAAAACCTTTTGCTAGTGAAAAACTGGTTAGCAAGAAATAATTTTTAGTGTAGCCATGGACATTAGTCACCAACAATTTTAGTATCTGTAACTAAAAACACATCACTATCTGATATGAAAATACTATCTAAATTACTGACAAGGTATTTAAAGAAAGCCATATTTGGATAATTAAATGTTTAAAAAGGTAATAATGTCATTTTTATTTCTTATTCATTTATTTATAGTTTTTATTTTTATTTATTGAAACATAATTGATTGCACATGTCTCTGGGGTACAGCACTGAATATCCATTCCTGTATGCAATATTCTATGCTCAAATCAAGATAATTAGTGTATTTAACATTATATATGTAATCATTTTTTGTGGTCTTTTGCCAATTTCTCACTAACTCCTCTCCACCTCCCCCTTTCCCACCTCTTACGGCCTCAGTTTTTTCTCCTTTGGAAAGTTTAATGGATTACTGTGATTGCTGCTTATTTCTTTCTCTTTATTTATTTTTTTAGCTCCCACTTATGAGTGAGGACATGCAGTATTTCTTTCTGTGCCTGGCTTATTTCACTTGACGTAATTTTCTATATGTTCATCCATGTTGCTGAGAATGGCAGAATTTCATTCTTTTTATGGCTGAGTAATATTCCATTGTGTGTATATACCACATTTTCCTTATCCAGTCATCCATCAATCGACATTTAGGTTGGTCCCAACTCTTGGCTATTGTAAATAGAGCTGCAGTAGACATGGGAGTGCAGGTATCCCTTCGACGTGATGATTTTCATTCTTCTAGGTATACATTCAGCAGGGGGATTTCTGGATTGTATGCCAGTTCTATCTGTAGTTGTTTGATACTCAATACTGTTTTCCATAATGACTACACTAATTTACAGTCCCCTCAACAGTGTAGGAGTGTTCCCCTTTTTCTGTATCCTTGCCAGCTTAAGTTATTCTCTATCTTTTTGATAATGGAAAGTCTAACTGGGGTGAGAGGATATCCCAATGTGGTTTTGACTTGCATTTTCCTGATGCTTAGTGATGTTGAGCATTTTTTCATGTGTCTGTTGGCCATTTGTGTATCTTCCTTAGAGAAATGCCTATTTAACTCTTTTGCCCATTTTTTAACTGTTTTTTTTAATATTAAGCTCTTTGAGTCTTTTTATGTGCTAGATAGTATTCCCTTGTTACATGCATAGTTTGCAAATATTTTCTTCCATTCTGTCAATTGTCCTTTCATTCTGTTATTTATTTATTTACGTGATTGTTTATTTGCTGTGCAGAAGATTTTTAGTTAGATATAATCTTATTTGTTTATTTTTCTTTTCTTGCCTATGCTTTTTTGGTCTTATTCATAAAGTGTTTGACCACTCCTGCTTCTTGAAGTGTTTCCTCTATGTTTTCTTTTAGTAATTTTATAGTTTTAGGCCTTATATTTACATCTATAATGCATTTTAACTTGATTTTAGTATTTGGCGAGAGGTATGGGTCTAGTCTGACTTTTCTCTATATGGATGTCCAGTTTTCCCAGCACCACTTCTGGAAGAGACAGTCTTCTCTCCAATGTTTTCATAGTTCAATAACAAACTAACAGAAAAAGCGATCAAGGAAGCTAGCCCACTTACAATAGTCACCCCAAAATAAAATGTCTAAGAATCAGTTTAACCAAGGAGGTGAAAGATCTCTACAATAAGAAATACAAATCACTGCTGAAAGAAATTAAAGAGGACACAAAAAGATTGAAAAACATTCCATACTTTCAGATTGTAAGAATTATTGTGAAAATGTCCTTACTACTCATTCAATGCAATCCCCATGAAGATGCTAATGACACTCTTCACAGAAATAAAAAAAAAACAATTCTAACATTAATAGGGACTAATAAAAGACCTCAAATAGCCAAAGCAATCCTGAGCAAAAAAATAAAGCCAGAAGCATAGCATTATCTGAATTCGTATTATACTACAAACGTATAGTAAACAAAAAACATGGTACTGGCATAAAAATAAACATTTGGGCCAATGGAACAGAACAGAGAACCCAGACATCAACCCACATACTTATAGCCAAGTTATCTTTGATGAAGGCAAAATGTCATTTTTAAATATAAAATTTGTTAGACATATGTATTTAAATTTTATACTATATTATTGAAAATCCCCTAATTTCACTGGTGAATGTTTTGGAGTGTTAAAATGTAAACTATAATTAAGAATTATATGCATGTGCATATTTATCACATTCTTTACAAGGTGACTATCATAGATTTTTTGTGTATAAATTATTTGCCTTGATTTTATCATATCGTCTGATTACCTTCTAGGAAGAATGTCTGCCTACTAAGTAAATTAACTTAATCACAAACATGAGAAATTATCAGAAAAAATGGGATTGGGGAAATACCAGTGATGAAAATAAAATAGAGGAGACTATTAATAGAAATTACTCTAACACTTAATTTTTATACCACATTATTAAACTGATTTAGTCAGTTTTACTTTATTTAAGCTTTGATGATAAGGTATTATGAGGGTAAAAACAATGTAAACAGGAATGAAACTTACCTAAAATGATAGTTGATTTATACTCTCATTTATGATTTACACTTGGCTTATTGAATACTTTTTATTTTTTAATCAATGAAAAACAAAATTTTCTTACTAAGGATTTCATTTATTTTATATTGCAAATTGAAGAGCATCAGTAGTACTTATGAATACATGTGAGACTGAGGTTTTTCTGTCACA
>NW_007728874.1:92345-96318 GCF_000696425.1 Galeopterus variegatus | reverse complement strand
TCACTGGGACCCGGAAGGGCGAGGCTGGCAGCTACGTGCTGTTGAGCGCTAGTGAAATGGTGTCCGCGGAGCGCATGAACTGGCACCCGTGCGCGTCAGGGCGCACGCGCGCAAAGTTATGCCCAACAATGCCCCTTGCTTGAGTGTCCCCAAGGAAAGTTAACCACTTCGAGGCTTCTCACTGCTCAGTAGAGATGGGCTTTGAGTAATCCTTAAATTCTCCATCACCCAGGGGAAGTGGGGTGACAAATCCATGGGGGGCGAAGCAACACAAAGCAACAATTATATAACATCTTTAAAAAGAACGTGACATGCATTCTGAAGAAGAGGCATTTTATTCTGAGAAGCTCAAAGTATCTTTGATGTAGTTATAAACTAAAGGGCATGTGAAGAAAAAAATGTAAGAACTTACCCTGTATACTTCCTGGCAGCAGAGATTCAAATGATAAATTATTTAAAGAAATTAAAGAAGACACTGCTGGGCTCTCATTGCTTATTAAGGGTGGATGATTTTCAGACTCAGTTAAGTTACATTTCAACAGATTCTTCTATTTAAGCTTTATTTCATCAAGAACGTGACAGTGAAAAAATGTTAAAACTGTTTTCATAATTCTCTGGAAAGTATAATGGTATTTCCTGATTAGTATTTCCTCCCTCAACCATACTGAAGCATTAACTTGTAATTTTATTAGCAAGATAAATTATTAAGCAGCTGATACAAAGAAAGATCTATAATGACTAATTTCTGATATCCCTATAAGGTAAATTTATTAAAAGATTCATAAGATGCATGGGAAAAGTGCTGTTTAAGGGCAATATTTGCTCATTTCTGAGAAATAACCTAGCAAATGGATGCAGACCAAGGTGTGCCTTTTCTCCAGGCAGTGAATTTGGCTGCCTAAGAAAGACCTTGGAGGTGGGAGCTTGCGTGTACTGATAAGCGTTGAGCAACTGGCTCTGTGAAGAAAAGAAAGGCACTGCAAAAAAAGGTTTTTTGCAAGCTGTGATTTGCAGCCTTTCTCGGTTTCCTTGGGGAAAATCCATCAGGATTTATTTCAAGCCATCGATATGACATCACTGGTCATGGAGTTGTGAAGAGATGTGCAGGAAGCCCTCACAAGCAACATGAGCCAGCTCCACCACTCCACTGGTTGTGATGTGCAAAAGGGATTGGATGTTACCTGCATGTTTCCAAAAGGGATTAGGATCAATGAGGGAAAAGTGACTAAAGGAAGATTTCCACCTACAGAGGAAAATCTTCCTGAGAGAGGCAGACCTCATCCATTGACAGATGGGAATTGGTATATCAAAACTTCAGAGTCCTGCCCCTCAATTTTGTGATAATGCTAAGGTATATGCTCTTAACAGTCTGATAGAGTTCTCCAGAAGGATTTAGCCTCCAGTGCTCTCAGTGGTTACTCACTCCTTTATTTTAAATTTTATTAAAAATATTTTAATATTTACTTGCACATGTCTGTGGGGGTAATTATGTTGTTTCAATACATGCATATACTGCAGAATGATTCACTTAGGGTAGACAGGCAGAGTTTTGTACCCGTCAGCCCACCACTTTTCCTCCTCCCCCCACCCCCATCTCTGGTAACCATTAATCTACTCTCTACTTCCATGAGAACTACATACTTATTTATTTATTTATTTATTTTAAGATTGAACACAAGTGATATCATGCAGTATTTGTCTTTTTGTGCCTGACTTATTTCACGTAACATGATGGCTTCTAGTTTCATCCATGTTACTGCACGTGATAAGATATCATTTTTGTAAATAGCTGAGGAGCATTCCATTGTGTATATATACCACAGTTCTTTTTTATCCATTCATTCATTGATGGACATTCAGGTTGACTTCATCTCTCAGCAAATGTGAACAGTTCTGCGATGAGCATGGGAGCGTAAGTGTCTTTCTGACACATTGATTTCATTTCCTTTGGGTATAGTCCACTTTATTACTTTTCCTTTCCAGTGAATCCTGGGATCTCTTTCCATAAAAACTACTTGCACTCTAAACCTCATTTTATTGTCTAGGATAACTCAAAATAAGCTTCTTTTCAATATTGAATCATTTAATTGTCATACTTCCTATCAGCTGTCTAACTGGCACTAGGTTGATCTACTGAGATTAAGCATAGTTTTGACACACTCTTCTAACCAGACATTGTCATTCTATGCCACGGTGGCTTCAGAATAGGTTTGACCTGTGGAACCTACTCCTTTGAGAAAGTGCCTCTCTTTCAGGAGTCTCAGCACATAGCAGATACCTGACCCGAGGCCACTGTGGATTCTTCTAAAGATTGTGTCCCTGGAGGACAAGGAAAGGAAAATGCTTCCCCTATACACTCTTCACAGTGTTGGCTTGCTTCACCTTTTGGATATTTTAGGATTTGAGTAGCATTAGCTACATCTTTAACATAGAAGGCAAACATGTTTCTTTATTTTATTATTATCATTACTATTTTATTTTATTTTATTATTATTTTTTTTCCTTTTTGTCTTTTTTCATGACCGGCAATGGATCGCAACCCTCAGTGTCGCGCCCGTACCGGACCGGGACCAGCCACGGGATCGCAACCCTCGGTGTTGCTCCCGCCCCTCGCTCAGCCAGTGAGCGGCTGGTCTGTATGTGGGATCCGAACCCTCGGCGGGAGCGCCACCGCGCTTCCCAAGCGGCGCACTACAGCAGTGCGCTACCGGGCTGGCCCCTATTTTATTTTTTATTAATAAAATGTTATTTTGCTTTTAAGTTCCTATACATCGGGTTTCTCAACATCAACACTATTGACATTTTGTACAGAATAATTCTTTGTTGTGAGGGGTTGTCCCGTGCATTGTAGGATGTTTAGCAATTGCTCTGGCCTCTTGCCAGTAGCACCCTCACTCTTAGTTGATGACACGAAAAGTTTCCAGACATTTCCAAGTGCCTTGTGGGGAACAAAATGGCACCTGGTTGAGAACCACTTCTCTACACATTTCAGAAATGCTCAGCTGAGTTTATAACATATAAGCCTTTTCTATAACATATAAATATAGGGTTTAAATACCTAGGGATACAAAGTGGAGTTGGGGGAAGGAAGATGGAGAGGGAGGTTGGGGATAATCCAGTGAGGGATATGGGGTGTAACTGCAATTTGTGGTAAGGGGCATGCTGTCCGTATGGATCTGGTCATCACATCTTACGGAGGAGTGATGACAGTCAGCTCTGTACCCCGCAAATATTCATAACCAATAAAACAAACAATAAAATAAAAATAAATAAATAAAAAAGACAGGGTTCTACTCTATTAGATTTGAGTACTGCCTTAATTTATATTTTTCTTTCATGATAACAATAACAATAATAACTGTGTTATTATTAACACTATTTTGGCTTTTTGGGCACTGATGGTTCTTAGCTCATAATTAATTGCTTTATTTTCTTTAATATCATTAAAACAAAATTAAATAATTTATATTCAAATATATTATAGGCATATTAAAATTAAGTTCTTAGGGAGTTTAAATAATTACTCAAGTCTTAATCGTAAGTAAAATCATATAGCAAAAAAAAAAAAAAGTACTAAATTTGTAGTTAAAATTCCTATACTCTAGCCCCTGCTATGACAATTTCTTACTGGTGGTTTCTATTATCTCATCAACTTCGAAAGACATTAGTTTGCTTAATCTACTTGCTCTCAGTAATTAGCAAATCGGACAAGAATCATATTTAAATAATTTTAAATTATATAGAACAATGCATATTTTAAAGGTATTTTAAAACATGAAACATATTTCACAGTGCAAAAAAGGAAAATAAGATTATGCTATTAATGCACACTTCGAAGAATGTATAATCAGTACAAATCCTCCAACTGGAAGTTAAAACATTCATGCAAAAAAAACAAATGTTAGGGCCGGCCCCGTGGCGCACTCAGGAGAGTGCAGCGCTGGGAGCGCAGCGACGCTCCCGCCGCGGGTTC
>NW_007728874.1:89364-91809 GCF_000696425.1 Galeopterus variegatus | reverse complement strand
CTTCGAAGAATGTATAATCAGTACAAATCCTCCAACTGGAAGTTAAAACATTCATGCAAAAATAACAAATGTTAGGGCCGGCCCCGTGGCGCACTCAGGAGAGTGCAGCGCTGGGAGCGCAGCGACGTTCCCGCCGCGGGTTCGGATCCTATATAGGACTGGCCGGTGTGCTCACTGGCTGAGCGTGGTATGGGCGACACCAAGCCAAGGGTTGTGATCCCCTTACCAGTCACGAAAAAGACAAAAAAAAATAAAACATAACAAATGTTATTATTGATGAGTTTTTTTGTTGCTGTTGTGCACCATGCCAAGTTCTTGACATGCTTTTTTTTTAAATCGATGTTTACAAATCTCCTATAATTATGCCCATTTTTATAATGTAAAACTTCAATTCATGGGTACAAATGACTTAATTATATTCAAGGTCTACTATCAAAGAGCATACTGAGCAAAGATGGTCAGGCATCAAAATCCATGAAAACATGAAAAAACCCTCAATTCCCTAATCTGAAGCTATACAGAAATATTAAGACACAAACAAGTGTTACAGTTTTCACTTTCTTGACAATGGCAACTATTTCTAGTTTCAATGACTGTGAAAATCAGAAACCATAACTTAGTATGTACTTCATACAGTCATGTATTATAAGGGGAGGAAAAAACAGAGAATTTATTTATTAATGTACACTGCTTTGTGTAAAATGTTTAAACTAAAATCAGATCATACATTTTGACAAAATAATAAATGTGAAACAAAATGTGTGTGTGTGTGTATATATATATATATATATATTCCTGTGAAGGGTATTTAATGATTAACATCAAGTAGTATACCTAAAAAACTCGACTTCATTATCAAGAATCAACTTGGGGTAAGCATGAAATTAGATTGCATTGCATATGTAAATACAAATTTAAATATTAGTATTGATTCTAAAAATTTCAATATTTAATGTTCTTTTCTCATCCTGTTCTTTTAAATCAAGATATTCTAATAGATTTGTATAAATTTATGTATTAATCCAAACCCTAATTTTAAACTATTAGTCTAATTAAAACTTAGTAGCTTGTAGGCTAAATTGTCACAAAATAGCAAAGCTATATTTAAACACAATGGCAAACTTTTTTTTTTTTTTTTTAGTAAATGAAAATGCCAGATCATTCTAGTAATCAACAATATATAGGCAAATTTCGAGATTTCATAAATTTCAAATCTTCTGTATTTTCCTAATTTTCTAAGGCTTTGAAAATAGCAGAAACTGGTTCCCATGGTTTCATAAAACCCAGAAATCCAACCTTATTAGCAGGAAATTCCCAATGCATCTAATTCTGTGCTTCATTTAGGGTTAGATAAAAAAAATCCTTCAGACTATTAAATTATTGAATTACAATGATTAGAACATTGTTTTTACAAAATAATTCTTATACATTATCATGAAAGTTCAAAACTGAAAAAAATATTGCTAAACGTTGTGAATGTTTGGAAATATATTGGAAATTTATGAAAGGAATAGTAGAGATCTTTTAATCCTTTTAAAATTGCACTGGGGTTTTGTTTATTCATTAATTTAATCATCCATCCACAAATTTATTCAACATTCAGTATCTATTATGTACCACTCACTGTTCCAGTCAGTGAACTTGGAATAGTGAACAAAATAAATAAAAATTCCTGTGGTCTTGATCTCATGGTGTTTACATTTTCATGCAGAATGTCAGAAAGAAGCCAAGTAAGTTGAATGCATACCATGTTAAATTATTTTAAGTGCAAAAGATAAAATTAGGGGCTTCTGGGCCCTTCTGGGCCCGAAGGTGATTACCAATGTAGGGCAGTCAGAGACTCATACCGACAAAATGATATTTGAAGTAAGACCGGGAAAGGTTGAGGAAAGGAACCAGGTGCACATAGGAGAGGAGTTCCAGCCAGCTAGAACAGCAAAGCATCATGGCCTGAGATGGGCCGATGTGAGGAATGTTCTAGAAATGGCAGGAGCCCTTCTTTGTGCTGCATCACTCAGGAGAAAGAAGCAGAGGATGAGTCACAGAGGACTGGGTACAATCAGATTCCACAGGGCCTCAGAGGTCATTCCTGTTAAAGAGATTGGGATTTACTGAGTGTGATGGGAGGAACTGATAGAGCTTTTAGCAGAGGAGTGAAAAAATATCTGTTTTACCTTTCAAAGAAACATTAATTCAGCTTGATTTCAAAACGGTATCTGAATTATCTTTTTAAATGATCTTTGACTCATGTTTTGGACCTGAGTGTGGTCTGTAATGGGGAGTCAATGAAGGACTCTGGCAAGAGACATAGGAGATGGATTGAACTCAGAGAGGTGTGAAATGATGAGCAATGGACAGAAGCAGCCAGACTTGGGATGCATTTTGAAGGTACAGCAGAACAAGTGGAATTTGTATGAATTGAATGTCTGGTGGGAAAAAAAAAAA
>NW_007728874.1:87311-88681 GCF_000696425.1 Galeopterus variegatus | reverse complement strand
GTGGTATCTTATAGGGGAGAGAAGAAAGACTCCTAGAGGAACTTTAGGAAAAAGAGACGTTTTGTTAAAGTCTGCAGTTTGCCTGCCCAATTTCTTCTTCCAAAATTTTCAGTTATGCTCCAACAGCAATCGCTGTTGGCTTTCTCTTTTGTTCTGGGCTATCACAAGCTCCTCTACGTTTTCTATGCTTCTTTTCACATAACAGTGTAACAGTTGTGGTTCTGTTTTATTCTCACCTGCTCATATTTTAGTATTTGTTAGGATATGTCATCACCTAGTGTGGCAGGTTAAATATGGCTGCTGATTCTTAACAATTCTTCCATTAAAAGATGGAGTCTGTGTCTTGCACCTTGAGTTTGAGAGGTCTTTGTGGCTGATTGGAAAAATAGCATGTGATGCAAGTGACACCATACCTGTCCTTAAGAAACTGGTAGCTTCTATTTCCTGAATACTTTATCTGAAAGTTCTGAGCTACCAAATAAGAAATCTTACTATCTCTTGACCATCATGCGGGAGAGTGCTCAAGTCGAGCAACTAATGACAGTCTGAGCTGAGCCCAGCTTGCCAGCCATCCCTTCAAGATGACACACATGAAAGGGATGCTGTGTTTGGCAGTTCAGACCAGACCAGCTGCCAGTTGAATATCACTAAGAGACCTCAGTCGGTGCTACATGGAACAGAATTGCCAATCCAAGTTCTGCACGAGCTCCTGACCCACAAACTGGTGAGGTATAAAATAAAGTGTTTTATCTTCTATTTCTACTTTATGAGGGCAACTGTTCTCTTTCTATCTTTAATGGACATTGAATTATGGAAAATCATCTTTCTCCATCTATAAGAGAAGATCATGTGTAGAGAAATATAGTTTCTTAGTGTGCTTTTCAGTGTGGTAAAAAATACTAATTTATTACTTTGTTATCTTTCTCTATTTCTATGTCTATATATTTATGTCTATTTATCTATCTGTAAAAATATATTTATATAATTTATGAATAAGACCTCAACAGCACAGACAACAAAAGCGAAAATAGACAACTAGGACCACATCAAACTGAAAAGCTTCTGCACAGAAAAAGAAGCAATCAAGAGAGCAAAGAGACAATCTGCAGAATGGCAGAAAATATTTGTAAACTATACAGCTAATGGGATTAAAATCCAAAATATGCAAGAAACTCAAACAAGCCACCACCACCAAAAAAACCCAAAAAACAAATAACAAATAATCCATTAAGAAAATGGGCACATGAGCTGAATAGACAGTTTTCGAAACAAGACATACAAATGGCCAAGAACTATTTGAAAAAATGAAAAAGAAAGAAAGAAAGAACAATCACAGTAATATGTTGAACTTTTAGAGAACTAGAGGTAGA
>NW_007728874.1:80655-86292 GCF_000696425.1 Galeopterus variegatus | reverse complement strand
AAAAAGAATGACATCAAAAAGACAAAAGTAAAAAGTGCTGGTGAGGATGAGGAGAAAAGGGAACACTTACGCACTGTTGGTGGTGGGAATGTAAATTAGAACAGCCATAATAAAAAACAGTATGCAGATTACTGAAAGACTACAGATAGAACTACCATATTATCCAGGAATCCTACTACTGAGTATATATAGAAAGGAAATCAGTATGTCAAAAGGACATTCCCATGTTTATTGCTGCATTATTCACAATAGCCAAGATATGGAATCAACCTAAGAGCCCAACTATAGTCAACCACAGTTTATTGTATAATTTCAAATAGCTAGAATTGAAGATTTTGAATATTCCCAACACAAGCCAATGACATGTGTTTGAAGTAATGGATATGCTAATATGTGTTTTGATCATTACACATTGTATACATATATTTAAATATCACATAGTATCTTAAATTATGTCAATTATTTTTTTAGAAACATTGTAAAAAATAATAAAATTTATATGAATATAAAATACATACATCTATTTCAATATATTTAGACTATTTTTGTATTTGTGGAATGTAGGTTTCTTTGCACATAAACTATTGAATATTTTATTTAGCTTATTAAATATGTTTGCTTTAATTTTCATGAAAATTGTTCATAAAATTTCCTCCTATGGTGATGTCATTGTCCAGTGTTATTATCCATCTTTCGATAGTTCAGTGATAAGACAGGATACTTTCTATGTCTTTTTGGCTATACCCTAGAACTGTTTGTGTAAGAAAATACTACTACTGATAGATGTAGCATATATCTAAATATTCCAAGATATTGAAGTGAGGAAAGTAACTGAAAGGAAAATATGATGCTACAAAGGGTGATTTCTCCTGGTGAGCAAAGTGCATTGTGTTTCAGCAGGCTTCAGAATTAACATAGTTATAGTCACATGAAGATGACTCTCAAAGCACTCTTGATCATGTGTAAAAATATGATAAAACTATGATATTTAAAAAACAAGTAGAAATGTTAATAACTTTACCTTAGATACTTAAAACAATTATGCTAAAGGCCACAAAAAAAGATTACATTGTATAATGTTGAATATAGTAATTATCCTGATTTGTGCGTCACATATTGCACATGGGTACTGATATTCAACTCTGTACCCCACAGATATATCCAGTAAAGTATGTTTCAATAAAAAAATAAAAATTATAAAATACTTTATTTCAATAGTCTTTGGCATATTTCTGCTGCAAATATATAAATTAGTTATATAATTTACAGCTAATTAGTTATAAATTTATATAATCAGCTATATAATAAGTTATATAACTTATGACATCAGGGGAAATTAAAAATTTCCAGGCCCATTACTCTTAAATGTATTATGCAATATGTTAAAAATCATTAAAATGGAAAATGTAAAATAGTATATATGAGATACATTTGTCTAGGGTAAAATAAAATAAAATAAAATAATACATTAGGATAGTAATGATTAGGATAGTATTATTTCAATGATCTAATTATGAAGTAAAATTTAATAAAATGTAAAATAGTATATATGAGATACATTTGTCTAGGGTAAAATAAAATAAAATAAAATAATAGATTAGGATAGTAATGATTAGGATAGTATTATTTCAATGATCTAATTATGAAGTAAAATTTAAGAAATGATTTTCTAAGCAAAAGTGTACAGAGATTGAACTATTCATGATAATTTAGATAGATAATGTATATATTTTTAAATTTTAAAAGTCTAAACATTTTTGAAATTATGTCTAATACCAATCTTAATATTTCAAAGTATAATTGGTTTATTGAAAAGTGCATTTATTATGACTGAGACTGAAAATAGAATCAGAGTAAGCAATCTTTGACTTCATTTCACAAAATTAAAATGCAAAGTCCACAGAGCTGAAAGAAACCAGAAAAATACACAGGATTTCTTTAATCTTCTGTCTCTATATTTATAAATTCAAATTATAAGAATTTATTTGCAAATTCTCTACACAGAAATTTAAAACCTTATTTTTCAATAGCCGTGTGTTAGGATTCTTTTTTTTTAACATTGTAGCTATAATGACATTAATACTATCCAAGATTTATATATCACATCTGAAACTGGAATTTACCAATACTCATTAGGTAATTTAATCACAGTTAATATTACTCCTCTTATCTACAGAGGAGGAACGTGAAACTTAAATCATTAATAATCCTTTCTAAGGTGATAATGAATTATTTTGTTTCCCAATTCCTTAAGCTCTTTTTACAAAATTCTAAAAAATGTATTATTCACTAAACTACAACTAGTCAAAAGTCATTAATAAATTATCATCTCTAATGGAAGCCAAAGAATTTGACACTGGAGAAAAGAAGACAGGTAAGTAAGATAGATTCTAAGTCTTTGGGAGCTCACAATCAAGAAGGGCTATAGGACACAGGAATATCATATTTTTATAGAATGTAGTTAGTGGAATTTGATTTAATTATTAATTTTAATATAATGAAATTTGTTCAGTAGTTTACTCAATGTATTGTAATATTATTTGTGTGTGTAATGCAGGGCTAATCTATTTAGTTAAGGCAATATAAATAATTGGAACTTAATAATTGACTGTAGAAAAATTAATACCTAAATAAAGAAGATTTGATTGGGATTCATAATTATAGAAGAAGAATTTGCATTTTTATCAGACACCGTATGGAAGGAAAAGTTTCCACTATGTAATAGAAATACACCATCATAATTGGTCAAGATAAACAAATATATTTACTTGAAAAATCAAAGACTCAAATGAAGACAAAAATTTAGACAAACTTTCACAGAAATATCCCAAATAAAAAATAATTTTTAAATTACTATTTCACTCATATACGTGTGTGTGCGTGTGAGTGTGTGTGTGAGTGTGCACGTTCTTTACTGGAGGTAGGTCATTATATTATAAATTTGTTTTTCAAAAAAATATGATTATGAAGTTTTTTAATAAATGTGTAACTACAAGGATATTTAGTGTCTAATCATATTTCCAGTATAATTAAACAGAAATGGATATTCACACTTTTACCAGGTTTTGTTTTTAAGGTTTTGAGAAACAAAGAAAAGAGCTGAAGGAAAAACCTTCCTCTAGGGTTGCCAAACGTTTTTAAGTTACATAACCAGAGAGGACTCACATAGTCTTTTAAATTCAAACCTATGACAGTCAAGCGATTTTAGAAAAATACAAAGAATTCAGCATCAGATAACTTCTGCATGATCAAATTAGAACATAGAGCCAAAGATTCCTGAGTACTAGATAAAGCTGAAAGCATAGAGATAAATGACAATGAAAACAAAGTGCTGCTGCAGAAGAGAAGAATGGACAGAAGAGAAACAACATAGAGCCAAAGATTCCTGAGTACTAGATAAAGCTGAAAGCATACAGATAAATGACAATGAAAACAAAGTGCTGCTGCAGAAGAGAAGAATGGACAGAAGAGAAACAACCATTTTAACTTAAAGAGCAAGAACAATTTTGAAAGTGAATTGCTTACGAAGCAAATAAAATTTGCATCATAACAAATATTTCCACCTAAGACTGTGGGGACACGTGAGCCTTCCTCATCTATCTCAGGGCCTTTTCCCGCAGGTGCTTTTCTAGGCCATCAAGGTCACCTTCCGCTTCCCTCTCTGGCTCCTTCTTAGGCTCTAGTGCTGCAACTGGCTCTTCCTGTGCTGACGTGGTTGTGGCAGCAGCAATGGCCACAGGGGTCACGGTAGCGGCAGCAGCTGCAGCCACAGCCTTTTCCTTTTAGCCTTTTTGACTGGTACCGCTGGTCACCAGTTTGTGGAGGGAGACTGGGACTGGACAGGGGTTGGAGGTGCTGGGGGCATTTTAGCTGCTGGCTCAGGGAGACAGACGGGGAGGATGAGACCCTCCTTCCAGACTGTGGTCTCGGTGAGTCAGCCTTTTTCATCTTTTTAGGTTCCGGAGTCCTGGAGACTCTCCTAATGGGCCTGGTACTTGGAGATGGGGACTGCATTCTTTGGGATGATGAAGATGCTCCTCTTCGAATCATTGACAGCTGACAGAAATTCATTGAGAGTGAAATATTTTAAGCCAAAATAAAAAATATCCCTTTTTTTTAAGAAGGGGGGTTTAAATATTGTTGGCGTTTTTATCCTTTAAATGCCCTGGCTATTCCCAGAGGCTTTTTTTTTTTTTTTTCTTTTTTTCTTTACTTTTTCTTATTTCAGTCTTAGCCTCCATTTAAGTTATGCTTCTGACCTTGTATGGATTGTAAGCTTGACCAGAAATAAGACCACTGTTGAACTACCACAAAAGTATAAATTAATAGTTTAATGCCACACTCTTTCCTGTTGCCTGTGGAGTCTCTGCTGAAATGAATCAGGATTCAAGCTCTAGGATGAGATAGAAAACGAAAGCATGTTGTTTGCCAGGACACTGTGGGTTTATATTGATGTGTACCAATTTGATTTGGAACACTGGGATTTCATTCTATTCTGTTCTTCTGGGGTTTTTTTTTTGGGGGGGGGGGTTCTTTTTGGTCTTTTTTTTTTTCTTTTTTGTAAAGGCTATTAACTAGTCCCAGGAAGGATCCTTCAGTTACATAAAATTTTGTTTTATGAAATGTCATGGTTTCATTCATATTTTGTCTTATTCTTCCTGTCGGTATATACAACTTTGAGAGCTCTTGTATTTGGAAGGCTGGAAGGGCCCAGAATTTGAAATAGTGTCTTGGTTTCATTTGTTTTGGTTTTGTTTTTTAACTAAAGCTATGTAAAGCTTGTGGATTAAACAATAAATTTCTAAATTTAAAATGAGAAAAAAAAAAGAGCAGGAACAAGAGAGAGAGAGAGACAGACACAAGAAAGCTGATGAAATTTCCCCCAGTCCCCAAAGTTACATAGTTATTTTATGTATTGAATGGAAAACATTTGTAATGTGAGACGTAACCTTTAGAATTGTCTTCTATGGGATGGATTGCTGAATAAAGACAGTAACCTTACGCTGTGTCCTTATAAACCCCAGCCCTTTCTCCCTCAATTGTTCTATTGCCAATGCTCTGTCAAGCGTGTTAGTTCATGGCTTTCGGTACATTGCCTAAGTCTGATGTATTTACTTAGCCAGCACGTACAACACATTCCATGCAATATTCCATGAGGATTAAAGTTTATTAAAACATACCAGTACTCAAGGAATTTATTTTCTACTGAAGGACGTAGGTAGCGAATTAAACAACTAAATTTTTGTTTTACTATTTGTGAAAAGAATTAAGATAAAATGTTAAAGAGAGTTAATAATATGTAAGCATTGTCACAGATCTTGAAGGAAAAACAAATTTCTATTTATACACAGGGAAAGGAAACATTCTGGGCAAAGGAAATACCATATTCAAAGGTGTGAGAAACTTATGAGATACAGTGTTTCCTGGGCCCCCAAATTTTGGTAGAATATGGTGGTTCTGGACCAGGGTTTAAATTTGAGCTCTGACATTTATTGACAGTGATTTTGAGCGGGTTACTTAATTTATCTGGGCTTAGTTATCTTGTCTTTAAAACTGGAATGTAAATATTAATTATAATGTTTGTAGAATTGTTGAGATTATTAAATGTATTAACATATACACAGTACTTAGAAAAGA
>NW_007728874.1:75941-80146 GCF_000696425.1 Galeopterus variegatus | reverse complement strand
TTTCGTGGGCCCCCAAATTTTGGTAGAATTTGGTGGTTATGGACCAGGGTTTAAATTTGAGCTCTGACATTTATTGACAGTGATTTTGAGCGGGTTACTTAATTTATCTGGGCTTAGTTATCTTGTCTTTAAAACTGGAATGTAAATATTAATTATAATGTTTGTAGAATTGTTGAGATTATTAAATGTATTAACATATACACAGTACTTAGAAAAGAATTTGGACCAAAGAACAATTCGATATATGTTAGCTATGTATGCTCAGAGAACAGAATATGCGCAGAAGTATAATAAAAGGTACTTCTGTAAATTTTGACAGGAGCCAGATCATGAATTACTTAAACACTGAGTATAGGACACTACTGATTATTTTAAAGATATAATCTGATTCTTATTTTATAAACATTATTTTTGTAGTAGTGAGAAAATAGATCACAGGGAAATGAGACAAAGGAAAGAAAAACACAGGGGTGTGTATTAGTGTGATTCTGTTGCTTATAACAAAATACTCAAAACTGGGTGATTTATAAGAAAACAAAATTTATTGCTTACAGTCTCAGAGGCTAGGAAGTCCAAAGTCCAGGGACCACAGCTGATGAAGATATTGGTGGTGGCGACAGTGGTGGTAGGGTATTACATTATGAAAATGGCAGAGCAGAGAGAGACAGACTCTCCTCTTTTAAAATCCTCAGAAACATGCCCCTGACCACCATTTTTATTCCATTCACTACTGTATGGTCCTACAATCCAATCACTTCTTCAAGGCTCCACCTTTCAATTACCTTAATAGGATTTCCCACCCTCTTAACAGTCACAGTGGAGGAAAAATTGCTAATACCTCAGAATCTCAGTGATTTATTTAAAAGACTTACTTTTTATATGCTATCTTCAATGGAAGCTGTGATTTTCCTGCTGTATCTATGGGTCTCCTTAGCTTCTCTCGGCTGTTGTCCATGTGCCTTCTCATTCTGAGCTCCAGCTGGAAGTTGCAGTCTCTCTGTGGGACAGGTCTGCTCTTGTGGTGGCAGAAGAATCAAATGAACACTTTTGGCTGGCTTCTTTTGCTCAGCAAAATGTTTTGAGATGAGCATATCTTTGTGTGTATCAATAGTTCATTCTTTTATTTGCATGGGTAGTATTTCATTTTACAAATAGATCCAAATTAGTTTATCCATTTACCTGTTGATGGATATGTGAATTGTTTTCAAATTTTTGTTGTTTATGAATAAAGCTGCTATGAACATTCATGTGAAAGAATTTGTATGCAACTAAATTTTCTTTTGTCTTAGGCAAGTATCTAGGAGTGGAAATGCAGCATTATGTAGAAAATGTATGCTTAACTTCATAAAAGATATTTCCAAATTGCTTTCCATCCCACCAGCCATGTATAATTAGTTGCTTTACATTCTTAACAACTTTTGATATTGTCAGTACTCAATTTTAGTTATTGTATTAGTATATATAGTATTATATATAATATGTATCATTATATCGGTGTATATATAGTATTATATAGGTATATATTATAATATATACTGGTATCCAATAAAAGTCTTAATTTGCATCTATCTAATGACTAATGAGGTTTAATCCCTTTTCATTTGCTTATTGGCCATTTATAAAATTTCTTTAGTGAACTGTCTACTTATTTTGCCCATTTTTGCTTTTATACCTTATTTTTAATGATTTTAAGGTTTTTAAAATATATTCTGTATATAATACCTTGTCAGATACATGAAATCTAAAATAGCTTCCGAGTTCCTGTCTTATCTTTTTTATTTTATTAAAGGTGCTTGTAAAGTGAAGAAAATATTTTAATGATTTATTTATTAATTTTTTATTTGCTGTTGCTTTTTATCATCTATTTAAGAATCTTTCCTTTCTCAAAAATCATGGGATTTTTTTCCTCCTGTATTTTTCTTTTAGAAGTTTTATATTTTAGTTTGAATGATCCACTTCGATTAAATTTTTGTTTATGGTTCTATCTGAGTTTTTAGAGTCATTTTTTTTTCCACGTTGATATCCAGTAGTTTGTACACAACTTGTTGAAATGAATGCTATTTTTCTATTAAATTATCTTAGCAACTTTACCAAAGTAACTGCTGAGAAAGAATGAATGAGAGAAAGGAAGCATCAAAGCAAAATTTAGTAAATGTGCAAGGAAGTGCTTGAGGGGAGTAGCACAGAGAGAGCCGAGTGGTTAAAAAGGCTCTTGGAGGCATTACTGAAGAGATGAAATAGTTGTTCAAAAATAAAAAATGAGGAACAGAAAGGTTGCGATCCGTTGCCGGACACAGAAAAAGACAAAAAAAGACAAAAAAAAAAAAAAAGTTCACCATTTAAATTACTTTTTTCTCCCTAGGATTAGGAAGTGTTTTTCTTTGGTTGTTTCCCCCCACCCCCCTTCAGCTGGCTAGTACAGGGATCAACCCCCTGGACCTTGGTGTTAGCACCACCACCCTCTAACCAACCTCCCTAAGTTTGGTAAGAATTCCTTCACAGTTGAAAGTTGACTAATTAGCCTTGGAAACACTATCCCAGAATTAATTGATGTTTGTGGAAGAATAACAGTAGTGAGGCTGGATGATTTTTGAAAGGGTTTTCTGTTGACTGCGCACTCCGTGCATCTGTTTACAATACGACATTGGAGATGATGTACCCTTAATGGAGGTGGGTCCAGTTGGGGTAACAATAAGCATGAAATCAATGCACCTAGTCAAATTCTGCTTCAGAGGAAGCTGAACCAGCAGCCAGCATCTCAGTGTGGCTGTGGCCTTGGTGGCAGCTCCAGGGTCTACTTAAGATATCTCTTGTCAAATGTCTGACATAAGCAAACTTTGATATGAGTGATTATACTATAATTGACTTCTTCTCAGGAGTGTTAAGAAGAAAAATAAGCCACCTAGAAAATATTCCCTGAAGCTATTAAGTTGACGAATGAATGAAAAGAAATGTACTAAAAAAAACTGATTCAAGTGATTCTATCCTAGTAGTCATCACCTGTAATATCCTGAAAACACCAAGAACGGATCACTGCTGTATGAGGAAATGATAATATGTATATATTTTTTGAATAATAAACATCATTTGGAAAAATAGAAAAGAGAAAACCACATCTGTTCCAATAACTACTTTGCATCACAAATGCTTAAGTTAGAGAGATGCATTTTGCCACGGCCACTACTTACTGAGTATTTTAAATAGCTCTATTACATTATTTAGTTGTCATTAAAGTTCAAGAAATTGGGTTTTGTGGTGACACATACAACAAAACTGAGGGATAGAATAAATGTTTATGTTAACCAGTTGATAAGTGGGATAAAAGGTTTTCAATCCCAAGTTTCCCTGACTCACAAGTTCACATTCTTGCCTGCTTCCCTTTAAAATCATGGTTAATTTGTTGTATCCATAAATTTATTCATTTCCTCCATATTTTCATATTTGTTGGCATATAGTTGTTTATGATAGTCTCTCATGATTCTTTGTATTTCTGTGGTATCAGTTGTAATGTCTCCTTTTTCATTTCTGATTTTAGTTATTTGCGTCCTCTCTCTCTCTCTCTCACTAACCTTGTAAATGATTTGTCTCTTTCATTTATCTTCTCAAAAACCAAATTTTCATTTCATTGATCTTTGTATCATTTTTGGTTCTCTACTTCATTTAGTTCTACTCTGATCTTAATTATTTCTTTCCATCTACTACATTTCGGATTGGATTGTTCTTGTTTTTCTAGTTCTTTGAGGTATAGCAGTAGGTCACTTATTTGAAATATTTCTTTTTTCTTGATGTAGGTATTTATTGCAATAAAATTCCCTCTTAATACTGCTTTCGCAGTATCTGACAAGTTTTGGTATGATGTGTATTTATTTTCATTAGTTTTAAGAAATGTTTTGATTTTCTGATGATGGAGTTTGGATGTGTTGTCCCCTCCAAAACTCATATGGAAATTTGATCTCCAATGTGGCTATGTTGGAAACTAATTGAGTCATGTGGGCGGATCCCTTATGAATGGATTAATGCTCTCCCTGGGGGTGGGGGTAGTAATGAGTAAGTTCTCATTCTATTAGTTCCCACAAGAGCTGGTTGTTTAAAGGACTCTGGCACGTTCTCTCTCTTGCTTCCTGTTGCCATGTGTTGTACTTGTATCCTCCAGCTGCCTGCCACTTTCTGCCATGAGTAGAAGCAGCCTGAGGCCCATGCCAGAT
>NW_007728874.1:69265-75931 GCF_000696425.1 Galeopterus variegatus | reverse complement strand
TGTTTAGTTTCCATGTATTTGTATCATTTCCAGAGATTCACTTGTTATTGATACCCAGTTTTAATCTGTTGTGGTCTGAAAAGATACTTGAAATTATTTCAATTCTTTAAAAAATTTGCAGAGACTTGATTTGTGACCTAACCTGGTCTATCCTGGAGAATGCTCCATGTACTGATGAGAAGAATGTGTATTCTGTAATTGTTGGATGAAATGTTCTGTAGATATTTGCCAGGTCCAGCTGGTCTAAGGTGTAATTTAAATATCATGTTTCTTTGTTGATTTGTTGCCCAGATGATCTATCCAGTACTGAGAGAGGGGTGTTCAGGTTCCCCACTATAATCTTATTGGAGTTTACATCTCTTTATTAATTAAAGTCTAATAGTGTTTGGTTTATATGTCTGGGTGCTCTGGTGTTGGGTGCATACATATTTATGATTGTTATGTCTTCTTGCTGTATAGATCCCTTTACCATTATATAGTGGCCCTCTTTGTCTCTTTTTATAGTTGGTTTAACAAATCTATGTTTACTAGACATCAAAGAGGGAGGGAAGGGAGTTAGAAAGATATTGGGCAAGGGGCAGAAATAATAATTATGATTTGTAGTAATGAATATTCTACTAATATTGATTGTATATCACATGTTGTACACAGGTGATGGTAGTCAATGCAGTACCCAAAAACATGTATAATTATTTCTGCTTCAACAAAAAAATGGTTGCCTTTAGGGAATCAGACTTACACGCCCTTCTGTAGTATTATACATACACATCTATTATTTTAATGAAATAAATATTCATCCAAAACTAAATAGAAAGAATATATATAACATCCAATCTACTAAAAAGAAAAAGTATACAACAAATAAAACTACTGACAAAAGGAGTAAATAGCTAAAATAATTGGAATTAAATTATAAAATTCCCAGAATACATGCAACCATATCAGTAGTAACACGAACATGATTATGCTGAAATCCCCTATTAAAACAAAAACAAAAAAACAAAAAACAAAACAAACATCACATTGTACCACTGATATATTTACAACTATTATGTATCAATCAACAATAAAATAAAATAAAATAAAAATAAATGAATAAATGAATAAATAAAAAATAAATAAATAAATAAATAAAATGATGGTTAAGATGAAAGGGGAGAAACACCTTTGGAGTCAAATGATGGACTGTGGCTCTTTTTCACACACCCCAGCAGATAGGGCATCCTCAACACATATTATTTCCCCCAGATATTTGTCTGCTGATGCACTGATATCATTTTTATACTTGCACCTCACTTCCTTATTGAAGCTTACCCTGATCACCTAACTGACTACTGCAAGCTGGCCCCATGCCTGCCTCCAGGATTAATAATCACCCTTAGCCTAGTTTTCCTTTCCTTTCTCATCAACACATATCATCTTCTAATACATCATGCCATTTAAATTTTTTTCATAGATTTTTCTGCCACCTCAACAAAATATAAGTTACACATGGGTAGATATCCTTGTTAAATAGTACTCCCATGTTTATTACAGCTTTATTTACAATAGCCAAGAGTTGGAACCAAACTAAATGCCCATTGTGACATGTCTGAACAGGAAAATATGGAATATTTACACAATGAAATACTACTCTGCTATAAAAAAGAATAAAACCCTGTCATTCAAAGCAACATGGATGAATTTAAAGAAAATTATTTTAAATGAAATAAACCAGGCACAGAAAGAGAAATACCACATGTCCTCATTTATCAGTGGGAGCTAAAACAAATTAATAAGAATAAACAAAAAAATAAAAAGAAAGAAAGACACAACAATCACAATAATATACTTAATTTTCCAAAAAAGAGAACAGAACTGAGGTTACCAGATGTGGGAATTGGGGAGGAGGAGGGAAGAAAAAGGGAGGAATTTTTAAAGGGCTATAAAAATTGATTACATTGTACAATGTTGAATATGCTAATTATCCTGATTTCAATATCACCTATTGCACTCGAGTATAGATATTCAATGCTGAACCTCACAAATATGTACGAATAACTATGTTTCAATAGTTTTTTAATTAAAATAGTAAAAATTTATTTATCTAGATCAGTATCTGTCATTCAGTAAGCATTTCATAGATTCTTTATGAAAGAGGAAAGAAAATGCATGAGAGAGAGAGAAAGGAGACAGAGAGATGGGGAAAAGAAAAAAGGAAGGGTAGAAACAAGAAAGAAGGAAAGAAAGGAAAGAAGAGAGGAAGAAAGAATACTGAGAATTTAGGATTTCAGGAGAAAACAATTTTATGTATTTAAATTGGGTATTTCTCCCTAGAAATAGCATGCTAATTTTTACTATAATTATTTAATTATCAAAATTGAAATTTAAGAAATAGTATTCAAAATTTGGTGAATATTATTTTTCATTATAATGAGAGCCACATTTGCCCCACCATGCTAATTTTTACTATAATTATTTAATTATCAAAATTGAAATTTAAGAAATAGTATTCAATATTTGGTGAATATTATTTTTCATTATAATGAGAGCCACATTTGCCCCACAGATAATAGTCATAGTCAACAATTTTTTCTTACGGGGCATTTTGTATTGGCTCAAATTTTATTTGTTAGGCTTAATCATTTAATGTGATTCCTAAAGTGCTGTTTTGACTTCAAGACTCTCCAGCTGACTTATACATTCCCGCAGTGCATCGTGACACAGAATGGGGTTGCTCTCCAGAAGACAAAAAAACTAGATCAAAATAAAGAGCATCGAAGACTTAAGTCAGAGATGTAAGAGATTCCCAGGTGAATGACGCTGCCATGTGGCAAGAGTTGCTGTAAATTCAGGAAGACTTTAAACTTCTTCTTTAGTCAGATATATGATGAGCCAAGCTTTATGTTTTTACCCCACTATGGTATAACGTGCCTGAGAATTCTTTGGAAGGAGTATTACTAAGATACTTTGTAGCTTGTCGGATTCAAAGCTCTTCATGAAATACTCCTGAGATCTAACCCTTCACTGATTATTATAGCACAATCTATAGATCTGACATTACTTATCTTAAAATCCAAACTGAAACTACATTTCCATAGACTGTCTAAGAAAATAGTCTAATCTGCCATCATACTAAGATGCATTTTACAGTTTCATTTGGCGTAGTCTTAAAAATAGGAATTGCCTTCTGAATTAATGCCATACTCTCCAGGTTAATAAAGAAGGACATCTGGTATGTGATAGCTTGAAATTAAAGAGCCTCCTCCCCAAATAGACAATACCTTACTGCATCCAAAAAGGTACAGTTCTTGTTATGTTCAATGAAAAGTGTAATCATCTGACAGCATATGATCAATGTAGAAAAAAGATAAATTAACACAAATATAGAAATTATTCTCAACAAGCATATTCTAATGTCAGAGTAGTGTTCTGTTGTGATGGTTTTCTCTGTGCCCTCCAGGGACTAGAAGTGAAGGGCATATTGACTTAACATTGTAGACAGCGATTATTGAACTGTAACTCATGAAACACACCTTCCACCTATTTGAATATTACATTTACCTTTTCTTGAACTGACATTTATATCTCTTAACTCCGGCATCTTAAGCTGCTAGAGTGTTTCAGGGTGCATCTTGTCATACAAGCCTTATAGATATAAACATAAACTGAGAACTATATTTACAGTCAATTAATGTTTCCATTACCTGTTTCAGATCTTTTCACTTTGTCACGTTAAATTACATGGTAAAATAATGTACTTTATGTGTTCTCTTTCCATTTGGATTTCTGCTTTGTATAAATAAGACAACAGAAAGCTTATGATTTGATGCATTTGAACATTCCCCAGGCACAGTGTTTTTGGAGGAAAAATAAAAATAAAAAACAGTAAGCATAGTGTTTGTGCTTACTTATCTTTCTAAATAAGTTCTTACTTATTTTTCTAAGAAATGAAAGTCAATAGTACTTAATTTCGTATAAGATTAAATCAATACAAAAATAAGAAATAAGTCAATAGTACTTAATTTTGGATAAGATTTTAGCAAACAGATGTAGAGAAATTCATGAAAAATGGGCTAAAGCAGACATATTCTTATTTTCCTGCAGAAAATATAAGATGAAGGAATACAATCTGGAAACTCTCTTAAGGGTTGTTATCACAAGTTTTGATGACAGTGTAATATGCATTAGTGAAAAAAATGAAGCTTTGTTTTGTTTGCATTTTTCCCTATAACCCTAAAATATTGGACTAACTAGACATTGCAAAAGCATGCTTATGTGGAATAAATTTAGAGATAGTTAACAAGCCTACTCTCTTACAAACACACCTAAAATCCCTTTAATGTTGAATAAAGCCTATTAGCTCCCTTTAGAGAATATGTAAAACTTTTGGGGATGTAACATAATTATATAAATTCACCCTAAGTTAAAATTAAAGCTAGAAGTTCACTGAATTAATTTTCTTTATATGAAATATACAGATGCATATACATCTCAATAACAGTTATTTAACAATGTAAAGAAGTAACTAAATGAAGACAGATTTTTACAAAGTGACTAATTTTTAGTTACTCATTCTTGTATTTATTATGCACAGCAAATTATACTGGATTCTGTCTATAAAGAAAACAAATTTAAACTGGATTCTATTTGTGCGGCATATTTTTTACAACCTTTTATTTTTAGTCTGTGAGAGCATCTTTACAGGCGAGGTGGGTATTCTAAGTGAAACAATTCAAGTACAGAAAGACAAATACCTCATGTTCTCACTCACAGCTGGGAGCTGAATCCATAAATAAACAAATGAAAAATAAAGATAGAGAGAAAGAAAGAAAGAAACAACAATCACAGTAATATGTTGACCTTTTAGAAAACTAGAGGTGGAAAAGAGAGGGGAAGGGGTGAAGGAGGGGGGCTAATGAGGAATTGGTCAATGGACACAAAGAATGATTGTGTATTGTACTGATGAATAAGCTAACTATACTAATGTAACCACCACACATTCTACACAATTATTGAAAATCAACATGGTACCCCACATGTATGTATAATAAAAATAAAAAGTATATTAAAAAATAAAAATAATTAAAAATAAACTGGAAATAAACCAATCTAATTATTTTTAAATTGTACTGAATTTACATGCAATACTACTGATTTATTTTGTTTTAAAACCACAGATGTACACACATGCACACACACACACACATACAGAAGCATCAAAATCCTATTTCATGTATTTACTAAAATAGAAGCCACGCTAGCATCTGCCTTCCAAAGTCAATGAATTCTGGCTTTGAAATGGTAGCCAGCCTCTCCCTAAATGCCAGTCAGGATTCTCAAACACATTTTTGACCTAAATCAGTGCCTTCTTAAAACAATCCATTGCTTTCTATTCTTTTCAGGATCTCTAGAGCAAATGTCTGACCATTGCTGCTCTGTCTCCGTTTCAGAGTGGTTATTCTCTGACTTCCTCTTAAGTAATGGTACTCCCGGCATTCCACCCACCGCTCTTAGTCAAACTTGATGCACGTTCACTGGGTTATTTAATTTTCTCCATTAGTTTCAATCACCATATGTATGCTGAGGACTTCCAACTCAGAATTTTTTATTGGCCAAGCAGACAAAAATTACACCTCCTAAATGCCATAAACTCAAAATAAGCATGCTTGAAATCTCATATAGAAGTCCATATCATCTAGATTAACAATCACAGGATTCCTCTTCAATTTCCATACTGACAAGATGCTCCAAATTTGATTCCAAACTCTTCCCTATTTCAGGAATCTTCCAAATTTCCTCTTTTATGTTTTCCACTTTATATTTTAATATTTGCATTGGCTTCCTTCCCATTCTGCAAAATGTCCCATTTCTTTCTGATTTATGAAATTTCGCTTCTTAGTGACCTGAGAGTATAGAGGAGTATTGTGATTTTTGTTTGTTTGCGTGCATGCAGGGTAGCGTGAAAGAGTGTTTTTGTGTTCTTTCTTTATTTTCTGTTTTCTTGCAGGAATATAAATTCTCCATGTTCCTTCTATTTCTTTTTGCTTTGTGGTTTCCCAAAGGTACTTTTGCTTTTTGTACTTCTCTTCCCTAAAGCATTATCTCTGCTGATTTAGAACCTATAAAACATATTTTATCCTGATACCATCTATACAATTTTTTTACATTTATATTTTAGTATACTTTCTAGAAGTTTAAAATGTTTTAGGGGCCGGCCTGGTGGTGCACTCGGTAGAGTGCGGCGCTTGGGAGTGCGGCGGCGCTCCCGCCGAGGGTTCGGATCCCATATAGAGACCGGTCCGCTCACTGGTTGAGCGCGGTGCGGGCGCGACACCGAGGGTTGCGATCCGGTTACTGGTCACGAAAAAGAAAAAAAGGAAAAAAAAATGTTTTAGAATCTCTACCCTTTTCTTACTTATATATCAGTATAATTTTAACTAGCACCAGAATACCCCAGGCCCACACCACCGCACATCCTTCTTTTTCTAAGATCCACAGTGTTCATTTACTTTTAAAATTACTAAAAAAAAAAAAAAAAGGAAAAAATATGTTACTTTTTCATGCATTAATGAATTCATTTGCCCATTATTATTCGTTCCATTTGTTTTCATATTCTGTTTGATAAAACACATTCTTTAACAGGACTTTTAGTGAGGGTATGACTGTGGGTGGGTGTGCTCTCTG
>NW_007728874.1:56054-68845 GCF_000696425.1 Galeopterus variegatus | reverse complement strand
ATCCGGTTACTGGTCACGAAAAAGAAAAAAAGGAAAAAAAAATGTTTTAGAATCTCTACCCTTTTCTTACTTATATATCAGTATAATTTTAACTAGCACCAGAATACCCCAGGCCCACACCACCGCACATCCTTCTTTTTCTAAGATCCACAGTGTTCATTTACTTTTAAAATTACTAAAAAAAAAAAAAAGGAAAAAATATGTTACTTTTTCATGCATTAATGAATTCATTTGCCCATTATTATTCGTTCCATTTGTTTTCATATTCTGTTTGATAAAACACATTCTTTAACAGGACTTTTAGTGAGGGTATGACTGTGGGTGGGTGTGCTCTCTGTGTCTGTATATAAATGAGAATGTTTTATTTTGCCTAGAGTGAATCCAATTGCTGATTTTTATATTTTTTATGTAATTCTGGACTGCAGCTTTACCTTATGTGTATTTCTATATATTTGTTTTTAGTCTCTTATCTTGTCATCTTTTCCCAACTCTTGTTGGGATTTACTTAAGGATTGGATTTACTGGGAACCCCATGGGTCCCAATTCAAAACCACATCTTGGAGTAAGCTCATGACGTCTGAAATCCAATCACGGTGCCTGTGAGTTTGATTCTAATACTGGTAGAAAAGCTGTGTCTCGCCTTCCATATTCCTTAGGCAACACACTTTATAAAGCCATGTCTCCAGGAAGCAGAGAAAAACGGCTTTACCAGACTCTTTACACAAACTAATCATCTTTTCCCACATTCATTTTGGCTGAAGTCCCAAGTTTCCCATGGGGCGAATTTAGTCTTAAATTCTTGCATAGAAATAATTCGCCTTCCTCTACTTCCTTCCAGATTCAGAACCCAAAGATCTTCAGTCTTAGCTCTTTCTCACATTTCTGCAATCTGACCTTTTTCTGGCCCCAAAATCAAAAACAAAAACGTGTTACTTTTGCTTTTGAATGTGGCTATTGCCATTTAGTTCTTTTGACATATTTTATATTTACAGAAAAAGTATATCCTCAATTCATATATTCATAGGGTTGCTTAAATGTTTTTTAATATACGATAACTGAATTTTTTCAAAAAACTAGAAATATTCTTCACATAGGCGTTTACACATGCACGCACAAACACACATATACACGCATATTTCTGTATAACATATAAGGGGTTTCATAACATAAAACAATCATATAAAAATTAACCAAAACTAATTATATCTCAGTATAATAATTATGGATGAATACTTGACTTTTAATCCAGGGTAATAAATAACTGATATAATAAAGCTAATAAAGTTAGGAGGTGCAGAATAATAATCCAAATTATAAATCTGGATATGTGTGCATTTCTCTCCTGTTGCTGCATTTTAATTAGTTATTTTACAATGTGCTAGAGGAGATGAATAAATTAACTAGAATTTAGAAATGCCATTAAATTAAATAAAACAATAATTAATTTTATAGCAGAACTTTTTGAGTAAATTCTTCAGTTGTATCTGAATGAAACCCTTTCAGAGTCCTTCTAAGCCTGGCTAGGATTTTATTTGGCTTAGTACTAAATCTTGTATTGTTTTTGGTAGCCTATAAAAACCATCTACTGTCTTTTAAATTACACTGCAGCAAAATTATCTACTCATTCACATGTTCGTTAAACAGATATTTACTTAACACATAACATATAAACCAGGCACTAGGGATACAGTGGTTGATACAATAGATAAAATTTCTGCTACAAAAGTACTTAGAATATAAGGGAGGAGAAAAACAAATACAAAACTAAACATATACACACAAATATATCACTTTGGAATCAATTGTGTAAAGCAATGTATGCAGGGCCTGGAGATAAAGAGTCATGTAGGGATTTGATTTTACCATAGAGGTTTAAGGCACAGGCTCTCTACTAGACAGAGAGCAATGTGCAAAGTAAAGGAGAAATCATAGAGTCATGTTGTGGAAGAGTCTTCCTGATGTAGAGAAAAGCATATGTAATTGCTTGGAGGAAAGAGCATTACTGAAGTGTTGCAGACACTAGGGAGACGCCACAGGCTTGGATGGAGTCGGTGAAGGGGCCAGTGCTAGAAGATGATGTCAAAGGGGGTGAAGGGGCCAGATCATGTCAGGAAATATAAGCCCAAGTAGGATAATTCTGTCTCAATATGAGTGATAGAAATTCCAAAGAGAGTTTTTGAACGGAGAAGTGGCATGACCCAACATATCTTTTATAAGATGACTCTACCTGCCCTAGAGTAGCAAGGAAGGAAATAAAGAGCAAGACTGAAACCTAAATATGGTAGTTTTGACAAGTGGTAGAGGTATGAAGAAATGGTCACATTCCATACGCATTTCAAAAGTAGAGATGACCAGATAAGCTATATGTCTTTTGTTTGTTTGTTTGTTTTTTTAAAGAGAGGAGTCAACAATGGCTCTAAATAATTTGTAAGGGAAAAACCAGAAAAATGTAGCCGACACCAGGAAAGGAAAAGACAAGAGAATGTAATGTTGCTGTAAAAAATGAAGTCTATTAAAACAACAAATACGTGTGTGTGTGTGTGTGAGAGAGAGAGAGAGAGACAGAGAGACACACAGAGAGAGACAAGAAGACTCAAAATATTTCATATATAAAACAAAGACTTTAATGATATGAACTTAAAAACAAAAAAGTAGTAATAGTAATAATAAAGTTTAAGATTTAATANAGGAAAGGAAAAGACAAGAGAATGTAATGTTGCTGTAAAAAATGAAGTCTATTAAAACAACGAATACGTGTGTGTGTGTGTGTGAGAGAGAGAGAGAGAGACAGAGAGACACAGAGAGAGAGACAAGAAGACTCAAAATATTTCATATATAAAACAAAGACTTGAATGATATGAACTTAAAAACAAAAAAGTAGTAATAGTAATAATAAAGTTTAAGATTTAATATTTATTTATATCTGTTTCAAATAATCATTCCAGTCAAGCAATATAGTTTAATTTATATGAGACAAATATATTCACATTTTATAATGTGATAATGGATTATATTTCATGATGTTATGAAAGTAAATTTATTGAAGCTATCAGTACTAGTCTTACACATGTACAATGTTTTCTTTTATTTAATGTATGTTTTCTTTTTGATAGCACAGTTTCTTACTCATCCTACTCAATTTTGTAATTTATGCCTTAACAACTAACAACAATAATAATAATAATAATAATAATAATAATAATCATAATAATCATAATAATCATAATAATAATAATAACATCTTTGACAAGAGTAATTAGCATCTATTATGTTCTTATATTTTGCAATAATAATAATAATAATAATAATAATAACATCTTTGACAAGAGTAATTAGCATCTATTATGTTCTTATATTTTGCTTAACATTGTCAAAGTGATTTATACATATTAATTCATTTCAACTGCAAAGCAATTCTAGGAAGAAGTACACGTTACAACCTTTCAGCTGATGAAGAAAGGAAGGCATAGAACTGATAAAAAGGGTCCCCAAGTGCTATGGATTAAATGTGTCTCCCAAAGTTTCATGCACTGGAAACTTAATCCCCATTGTAGCATTGTTAAGAGAGTGGCAAATCCTGCAATTGAAAGATGGGCTTTTAAGAGGTGATTGAAATATTAGGACTCTACCCTGGTGAATGTATTAATCCACTGACAGTTAAAGTGTGGTAACAGGCATAGTTCTAACGGCTTTAAAAGGGGAACAGGTGAGGAGGTCAGTTCTTTCCTGCTGAGCCATTCACTATGTGATACCCGACGTTGCTGTAGAGATATCACCAAGGAGGACCTCACCCGATGTGCCACCTGAACTGTGGACTTTCCAGCCTCAGAACTGTGAGAAATTGATTCTATTTCTCTTTAAATTATAACAGATATTCTGTAATAAGCAATAGAAACAAACTCATACAGAAATTTGATACTGAAGGGTGGGGTGTTTCTTATAAAAAATACCTGAAAATGTGGAAGTGGCTTTAGAACTGATTGATGGGCAGAGGCTGGATGAATTTGGAGGAGCAGGATGGAGAAAGCCCAGATTTTGTTGAGGGTGTATGTGACAAGAAGCATAGGAAAAGTTTGGAATATCTTAGAGACTGGTTAAGTGGTGATGAACAGAATACTGATGGAAATATGGACAGCAAAGGCCACTCAAGAGAGGTTTCGAATGGAAATGTGGAAGAGCTTACGGGAAACTGGAGCAAGAGTCACCCTTGTCATATGGTTGCAAAGAACTTGGCTGCATTCTGTTCATGCCCAGAAGTTTTATGGAATGTGGAACTTAAAAGCAAAGAACAAGAGTATTTCGTGGAAGAAATTTCTAAGCAGAAAAGCATTCAGGAAGGTGCATGGATACTTGTAATAGCCTGTGCTGAGTTATGGCAGAAAAAGGCATGACATAAAGGTAGAATTTATAATTAAAAGAGAAGCAGAGAGTAAAAAATTGGAAAACTCTGAACCTGGCCATGTAAAGAGTGAAAATGTGTCTTTGGGAGAGGAAACCGAGAGTGTAGCGCAGCAATCCTCTGCTAAGAAGACTAGTACAGAAGAAAGAGATTATCAAGAGAATGGAGGAAAAGACCGTGAAGGAAGTTCAGAGATCCATACTACAGTTTTGGACATTGGAAACTGTTTCATTTGACTCCCAGGACTCCTGGGTCCATTTGATATACCCCATCATTCTGGATAAACTTTATTTTTTCCTTTTTCAGTAGTCCTCCCCTACTTTTTGGCACAGAAAGTTGCTCCAGGCTCATTTTGTGTATTTTCTTTTCTAGTCCTTGAATCAGCCAAATCTTCAAGGATCTTTGGCTCCTTTTATTAAAGAAAGGTATTAAAAAACGAGTTAGAAGTTCTAGATTCCAGATATGACATTGATACTGGGATGTTGTGGTTTCTAGGCTTTTCCAGCTGATAAAGCAGATAGATATATGTGTGTATACAAAACCATATGTATACACAAACCTATGAATATTTCTCTACATAACTACTGTATCTATATTAAATTAAACATATTTGTGCTGATGTGTCTGACTCATCTTAACACAATGAACCACTGTAGCCTCCTACACTTACTTGTCTGTAACCTTTTACTCCAAAAGTAATAAATCCGGCTCTTGCATCCGTCATTCATTTACTTAATTGTTCAGTTTCAGTTTACACTGATAGCCATATACAAATTGTTAACCCACATCACAGTGATAAATAACTTTGTCGACTAGTTTGCATTGCTTATAAACAATTTATTTTGTCTTTCAAGAGTTTGAGCATTTCCAAAGTTACTAAGGTCATCACCTGTTCTCCCTCCCATTTCAGTGAGCATGAATCACACACTTGTAAGACAAATAGATCGATTTACCACATACAGTATTTCATGCTAAGATCCTGCAACCTCCTAAATGATTTTATTTTTAATGTTCATATATTAAAGTTAACTTTTGGTGCTGTCAATTTCTATGGGATTCAGAAAATGCATGGTGTATTGTATCCACCATTATAGTATCATATACGATATATTCAACACCCTGAAAAATCCCCTTTGCTTCACCTATTCAACTTTCCTCCTCTACTCTCTCTGGCAACCACTAATATACTTAACTGTTTTTATTTTTGTCTTTTCCAGAATGTTATATTATTGGAGTTATACGTAGGCAGCCTTTTCAGACTGTCCTCTTCAATTTAACAGTATGCATTTAAGATACATGCATGTGTTTTTGTGGCTTGTACTCATTTCTTTCCATTACTGGATAATATTCATTACATGAATATTAACTACAGTGTGTTTATCCATTCGCCAGTTTGACAGCTTCTTAGTTGCTTTTAGTTTTGGCAATTATGAATCACTCACACTAAGCACTGATGCTCAATTGGTATTATGAGTTTTGTTTCTGTTTCTGTTGTTTTAGTCTTTATAATAAACCTGTAGAGGTATGTCTTGTTGTTTTAATTTTTTCTTTTGCTAAGGACAAATGGTGTTCAGTAACTTTTCATATGCTTACTGGAAATTTGTAGATATAGTTTGGAAAGATTTCAATTCATGTCTTTTGCCTATTTTTTAATTGGATTTTTTATGTGTATTTTGTTGACTTCTATGAAATTTTTATTATTTTGTATACAAATCCTTCATTAGACATGCGTTTTGCAAAGATTTTCTTCTGATTCGTGGCTGGCCTTTTCATTCTCTTAACATTTTCTTTTACAGAGAAGTTTTATTTATTTACTTTTTTCTTTAAATGTTAGTGAAGAACAACTTACCAATTTTTTTTTTTCCCTGAACTGTGTTTTTGGTGTTGCATCTAAAAAGTCATTGCCAAATTCAAATTGACCTAGACTTTTACCTGTTTTCTTCCAGAAGCTTTATAGCTTTGCACTTTACATTTAAATCTATTATTCATTTTGTTTTGATTTTTTGAAAGCCATGGTTTATGATTAGGCTCATCTGTTATAAGGATATCTACATGTTCTAACTTCATCTATTAAAAGGACGATCAAAGATAAGTTGACTATATCTGTGTGGATCTATTTCTGGACTTCTTGTTCTGTTCTGTTCTTCTGTGTGTTTATTTTGCCACGATCACTGTCTTGATTACTGTAAGCGTATAGTAAGTCTGGGAGTAGGGTAGTGTCAGTCCTCAGTCCTCTGATTTCCTTCTCTTTTTGCAGTGTTTTTGCCATTCTGATTTGTGATTGCCTATTGATATAAATTTTATAATAATTTTTTCTATAATCTCAAAATAAATTTCTGAGATTTTTACTGGGATTGTATTAAATCTGTAGATCAAGTTGGGAATAACTGACATCCAAAAAATATCTAGTGCTCCTATCCATATACAGAGAATGTCTCTCTATTTTAGATCTGTTTTGGTTTCTTATGCCAGAGGTTTTTAGTTCTGCATATATATCTTGTATATATTTTGTTAGACTTACACTTAAGCATCTTTTTTTTCTCTTTTGTGCTATTTTCAATAGTATTTTGAGAATTCAAATTCCAAGTGTTTGTTACCGGTATTTAGGGAAGCAATTGACTTTGGAATTACCTTTGCATCCCCTGGCACAGCTACTCTCAATTACTAGTTACAGGAGTGTTTTTTGTTTTGTTTTGTTTCGTTTAGTTCTTTGGAGTTTTCTCCATGCATAATCATGTCATATGCCAACAAGAACAGTTTTGTTTCTTACTTCTTGTCCCATATACATTTTCGTTGTTGTTTCTTATCTTATTACACTAGTTAAGACTTTCCATACAATGCTGAATACCAGTAGTGAGAGAAGACGTGCAGAACGTGTTCTTGATCTTAGAGGGAAAGATTCTTATTTCTCACCGTTAAATATGATGTAGCTGAAGTTTTTCTTCTTTATCAAGTTGAAAAATTTCCCCTCTATTTCTAAAGTGCTGATGTTTTTATCTTGACTAGTACTGTTTTTTGGTTGTTTTTTTTTTTCTCCCAATTGTTTTTCTTCTGCAGGAAGTCATGTGATCACATTGTTTTCTTTTTTCCTCAGTTGACGTTGTGGGTTGCACTGGTTGATTTTCGAGTGTTGAATTTGCCTTGCATGCCTGGAAAAATGCCCACTTGTTTGTGTTGTACAATCATGTTAATACATTTTCATATTTGATTTGCTAATATTATTAGCCTGTAGTTTACTTGTGATGTCTCTAATTTTAGCATCTCTGTAATATTGGCCTCATAGAATAAAATAAACCATGTGTCCACATCTTCTATATTTTAGAAGAGTTTGTGAAGAATTTGTGTTTATTCTTTAGCAGTTTAGTGAATTAATCAGGGAAAACCTCTGGTCCTGGACTTTTCTTTGTGTGAAGTTTTTCTATTATTAACTCAATCTCATTACTTGTTATAAGTCTATTCAGGTTTTCAATTTCTTGTCGATTCCATTTGGGTAGTTTGTCCCTTTTTAGGAATTTTCTCATTTCATCAGAGTTATGTCATTTGTTGGCATGTGGTTGTACATAGAATTCCTTTATATAGTTTTTAAAATTTATTTAAGGTCAGTAGCAACATATCCTTTTTCTTTCCTGGCTTTGATTATTTGAGTTATCTCTCTTTTTCTCTTGGTCAGTTTAGCTAAAGTTTTGTCAATTTTGTTGAGTTTTCAAATAATCAACTTTTCATTTTGTTGATTTTTATATTTTTTTCTCTGATCTTTATTTCACTGATTTCCACTTTAATCCTTATTGTTTCCTTACTTCTGCTTACTGGAGTTTAGTCTGATCTTTATTTTCCCATTTGTATGAGTGTGTGTTGGGGTGGAATAGGTTGTTGATTTAATATCTTTTATCTTTCTTGCTTTTACTGCTATAATTTTTTTTCCTAAGCAATAAAGCAATGCTTTAGGTCTATAGCTTTGGTATATGTCCTCATTTTAATTTATTTCAAATTATTTTTCAATTTCCTTTGTAGATTCTTCTTTGATTCCCTGGTTATCTGGGAGTATGTTATTTAGTTTCCATATATTTGTAAATTTCCTAAATCCCTTTGCTATTCATTTCTAATTTTATTACAATTTGTTTAGAGAACATATTTTGTACAGTTTCAATCTTTTAAAATTTATTAAGACTTGCTTTATTGCCTAGCATATTATCTATCTTAGAAAATTTTTCATGCACACTTGAGAGAAGAATGTGTTTTCTGTTCTTGTTGGCTAGAATGTCCTATAGATGTCTGTTAGGTCAAGTTTGTGCTCAGTATTGTTTATATTCTATTTCTTAGTTGATGTTCTGTATAGGCATTCTATCCAATACTGAAAACAGAGTATTCAAGTTTCCAACTTATAGATTGACCTTTTTATCATTATAAAATGTAGAACATTATCTCTAGTAATATTTTTTTATTTTCCCGTGTCTGATATTTTTATAGCCATTTCAACTTTTCTATGGTTGCTGTTTGCATGATATATCTTATTTATTTCTTTTACTTTAAATCTATTTGTATCTTTGAATATGAGTGTCCTCCTTAGACAGCATATCATTGCATTTTGTTTTTTTATGCATTCTGACAATTTCTACTTTTTGACTAGAATTTTTAATTTATTCACATTTAATGTTGTTATTGATATAGATTTGCATCAGCTATTTTACTGTATGTAAAATATGGTATAAACCGATGTACATGATTAAGAGAAACTGTTTTTCTCAAGTACACCCTTAAACTTGAAGTTCCCCATTTTGTTTCAAACATAAATCCTTTGGGGACAACTTTGGAACTCTCGTTCCTAACAGACTGTCTCCCCCTCATGCAAAACTTATGAACCCCTCTGGGTGATACATTGGGTGGTCTTGTAGGCTTTCCTATCCTGGCATGCAGTCTCTGTCTTATGATTCCATGAACTAGTGTAAATGTTATTGGGCTCAAATATTCTCAAACTATAATGCCTGGTGTAGATCCTCTGTTCTATGAGTGATTGCAGGGTGGAGAAAGGGATCACTTGATCCCTCAGCCAAGCTCATTAGGAATTTAGCCTCTTCATCTTGGAGTTAGAGGGAATGAGAAATGTTGGCAGCCTTTTCCTCCCAGTGAGACACAGTTACCCCTGACTGGGAGCTGGGTGGAGAGGGAGCCGTGCCATACTGGTCACACCAGCCCAGAGTGAAGTTTCTTTCAAGCTGGTTGGGGACAGTGCAGGAGGAAGGGAATGCCACAGGGTGCCTCAGATTCCCACTGTTTTTAACACGTTTTAGTGATGCTCTTGAATAAAACTTTCTTCACTTGCTGTATACTCTGATAACAATTTCCAGACATTTAAAATTTTATTTATGTATATTTTTACCAGCTTTGCTTATTTTGCTGGGTAATGAGTTTGTGGAACTCCAGATGCTACAGTCCTAGAGTGGAAAGTATTTATTTCTCCCTCATTACTGAAATATGATTTTTCAGGTTATATAATTCTATTTAGTAGTTTCCTGGTTTTAAATATTTCATACTATCTTCTTTCTTGAGCCAATTCCTGTAACAAATCTCCTGTTGTGTACCTCTATATCTATCTGTTTATTTATCTCTCTATCCTTCTATCTATTGGTTCTTTTTCTCTGCAGAACCTTGACTAATACAGATTTTGGCACCAAGAGAAGTTCTAGAAGAACAAAATTTTAAGGATGAATTTTCTGAATTTGTTCTGGAGTTTCTAGAATTGGAGCTCTAATCTGATTAGGTTTAAGGTGCAAGTGACTGTTTTCATTAGTAAAGAGAGTGCTTATAGTACAAGTTGTGAACTGTTTATAGAGATAGGCAAAATATCTCCATTGGACACTTTTAATCAATCATTTATAAGAAGCAAGGAGGGGGCTAAGTTAACTTTGCATATAACTTCAAACATTTTGGAAGACTGAATATAATGATGTTGTTTGGTTGCTCTGGACAAAGAGATGAAACAAAAGGATGGGCTTAGGAATTCAAATTTCCTTCTCAAACCTACAAAAATGACCTAAAATCTTCTAGGCATGCACTGAAGGAGAGGCTTACCTCCTGTAGCTGCAGGGTTGAAACTGCTAACAATCAAATGTAGAACTCCATCCTATGGTTGGCTAAATTACAATTCTAGTTCAACTCACATCTCAGTATGTCTACCATTAAAAATGGGGACATTAAATGGTAAAGAATGTGATTTTGTAAGCTGGGATGGGGATACATGGGAAGACTGATGAAGCTGGGGACATTAATCCCTGATATTCTGATGAGTCCTTCTTGCCAATAGAAGAGGTCTCTACCCCCAGGGAAATTGTCTCCCTTCCCCCAGTGGCAGCAGCATCCCCACAGGACTTTTAACTTTCATTTTGGGGCATTAATTATATATTACATGAGGAAATGGTAATGGCATCCTCTGAGGCAGTTGTCAGACAAGACAATGCTAATTTTTGTCAGGACCCACCCCACAACCTCTCTTGCATCTAGACATTTAGGAAGAGTTATATCACAGCAGGTCCATAATAGTGAGGTGTAGAGTGTGACCTGTGAATCGGTATGCTACATCCCAAAAGAACTACTTGACTTTTCCAATTTATACAAACACAAATCCTGGGAACATATGTGGAAATAGATATTAAGGGTATGGTACAATAGTGAAAGGAACTGATATAATTTGAATATCTTTGTCTCCCCAACCTTTGTACCCCCAAAGCTTATGTTGAATTCTGATCCCCAGTGTGGCAGTGTTGAGAGCTGTTTGGGTCACGGCAGGAGCAGGCGTGTCCCTCATGAATAGATGAATGCCCTCCCTGATGCGTGGGGGGGCAGGTAGTGAGTGAGTTCTAGCTCTATGAGTTCCCACAAGAACTGGTTGTTTAAGTGAACCTGGCACCTTCCCTCCCTTTCTCTGTCTTACTTCTTCTCACCATGTGATCTCCTTGAACCCACTGGCTGCACTGCCATTTTCTGTCATAAGTAGAAGCCTGAGGCCTGCGTCAGATGCAGCTGTCCCAGAATCATGAGCCAAATAAACCTCTTTTCTTTATAAATTACTGAATTTCAGGTATTCTGTTATAGCAGCACAAAAGTGGTCTAGCACTGATAATGATGGATGGGGCTGAATTTATTGAACGGGTTCAGTAAGCCGATATTTTGCATTTAATATTCCAGCTTAGGGTATTAGAAAGAACTCTAGCAATTTGTTTGACTGGTTGGCTAAAACATGGGTCAAAAGATGACTTACCACAAGTGAACTGGAAATGCCCAACCCTGCTTGGTTTACTGTAGAGGAAGGAATTCAAAGGTTTGGGAGATAGGGAACCTGCTCACTCACCTATACAGGATCCAGAAGACATATCTCTCACCACGTATGTGAGAAATAAATTCATGAGGGGATCCCCACCATCTCTGAAGAGCTCTAAGATTGATCATCTTTCTATGTCAGACGTTACAGTGGGAACCACACACCCTTAACTAGCAAACCTAAGTGCATTAGAAGTAATTGTACCCTGGTGTGGCAGAGACTGAGTGGCAGCAGTCAATCACCAAAAGGAAGGTGAGTGAGGTTACCATAATCAACAAAGAAGCAACCAGAATAGTCTGACTCATGCAGACCTATAGCATTTACTAGTTAATCATGGTGTTCCTAAAAGTGAAATAGATTTTAAGATCTAAATTCTTATTTGATCTGTGTAGGCAGACAACTTCTAGGTCAAATGAACAAAAGTCTGACTTAAATCATAAAAACCTAGAGTTACAGCACCACAATTAATTCCTAGATGAGCCATTTCTTAGACCCAGAACTCCTTGAATGAAAGAGACCCTGGGTTCCCTCAAGGAAGGACCCCAGAGCATAACCCAAAATTTATACTGTTAAGCTTTCTCCTAGCCTTTCCCAAAAAGACTTACAAACTTTTACCAGTGTGACTGTGCATGGGGAAAAGGAAATAGAACTTTCTGGGAGTACTCAACACTGGCTTTGAACTGACATGGATTCCAGTGGACCCAAAACATCACTGTGATCCTCCAGTCAGCATAGAGGCTTATGGAGAAGAGGTGATCTGTGGAGTTTTAGCTCAAGTACATCTTACAGTGGATCTAGTGAGTCCCTGAATCCACCTGCAGTTAGTTCCCCAGTTCCAGAATGTGTACTTGGAATAGACATATTCAATAGCTGGCAGAATCCCCATGTTGGTTCCCTGACCTGTGGAGTAAGAACCTACTGAGTGAAAGGCCAAGTGCACATTGTTAGTAGTTAGTTCCCCAGTTCCAGAATGTGTACTTGGAATAGACATATTCAATAGCTGGCAGAATCCCCACGTTGGTTCCCTGACCTGTGGAGTAAGAACCTACTGAGTGAAAGGCCAAGTGCACATTGTTA
>NW_007728874.1:44481-55995 GCF_000696425.1 Galeopterus variegatus | reverse complement strand
GTTGGTTCCCTGACCTGTGGAGTAAGAACCTACTGAGTGAAAGGCCAAGTGCACATTGTTAGGACTGTCTTAACCTAAGAAAACAGTAAATCAAAATCAATTCTACATCCCTGGAGGGATTACACAGATTAGTGCCAACATCAAGGACTTGAAAGATGCAGTAATTTCCATCATATCACCATTTCACTCTTTTATTTGGTCTGGGCAGTACATACATGGATCCTGGAGAATGGCAGGGGATTATCATAAACTTAACCAAGAGGCGACTCTAATTACAGCTGCTGTACCAGATGTGGTTTTATTGCATGAATTAATCAACTCATAATACCTGGCATGTAGCTATTCATTTGTAAATGCCTTTTTCTCCATTCCTGTCCATAGGCTCACCAGAAGTGGCTTGCCGTCAGCTGGCAAGGCCAGCAATATACCTTCACTGTCTTACCTCAGGAGTATATCAACTCTCCAGAACTGTGTCATAAAATATTACGACGTCATCTTGATCACCTTTTACTTACACAAGATATCACACTGGTCCATTTACATTGATGACATTAGGCTTATTAGACCTAGTCAGCAAGAAGTAGCAACCACTTGAGACTTATTGGTAAGACATTTATGTATTAGAAGGTAGAAAAAAAATTATGACTAAAATTCAGGGCCTTCTAACTCAGTAAAATTTCTAGAGGTCTAGTGATGTCGGACACGTTGAGTTATCCATTCTAAGGTGAAGGATAAATCGTTGCATCTGGCCCCTCCTACAACCAAGAAAGAGGGCTTCCTTGAATTTTGGAGGCAACATATTCCTCATTTGGGTGTGTTATTCCAACCCATTTACTGAGTGACCGGAAAAGCTGAACAAGAGAAGGCTCTGCACAGACTGCTGTGCAGGTTGCTCTGCCATTTGGGCCATATCGTACTGTAGATCTACTGGTTCTTAAAGTGTCAGTGGCACATTAGGGATGATTTTGGGGCCATGTGACCAGTTTAAGAAGCAGGGACTAGTACACACATTTAGGATTTTGGAACAAGGCCCTGAATTCATCCACAGATAACCATTATCCTTTGGAGTTATAGACCTTCATCTATAACTGCTACTCTGCTACTAGACCTTAGTTGAAACTGAACACTTGACCACAGACCACAAAATTACCATGTTATTTGAGCTGCCTTTCAGGAACTGTGTATTATCTGATCCATCAATTCATAAAGTTGGGCATGCATACCAACACTCCATCATCAAATGGCAGTGGTAAATACATAATCAGTTGTGAGCAGGCACTGAAGGCACATACTCTTGACCACAGACCACAAAATTACCATGTTATTTGAGCTGCCTTTCAGGAACTGTGTATTATCTGATCCACCAATTCATAAAGTTGGGCATGCATACCAACACTTCATCATCAAATGGCAGTGGTAAATACATAATCAGTTGTGAGCAGGCACTGAAGGCACATACTACATGTAGAAGTGTTCCAAATACTCATGGTCCCCGTTCCTGCTCCTCTCCCTCTTCTCTCTCAGCTTGTACCTGTGGCCTCATTAGAATTCCCTACGATTAGTTGACAGCAGAAGAGAAGAGTCAAACCTGGTTTACAGATGATTGCACATGATATAAGGGCAACACCAGAAACTGGACAGCTGCAGCACTACAGAATCTTTCTGACATCCCTGACAGTTTAGAAGAAAAATTCTTTTAGCAGGCAGAACTTTGAGCAGTGTCCCTGGTTGTGCATTTTGCTTGGAAGGAGAAATGGCCATATATGCAGTTACATACCAATTCATGGGCTGTAGTCAATGGTTTGGCTGGATGATGTGACTTGACAGGAACATAAATAGAAAATTGGTAACAAGAATTCTGGGGAAGAGGTAGGCATATCATCCTCTCTGGATGGGTAAAAAAATCACAAAGAGAGCAGTTTTCTATTTTTATGCTCACCAAGAGTAACATTAGCAGAAATGTATTGTAGTAATCAAGTAGATTGTATGATTGTTTGTGGATACCAATCAGCCTACTTCCTAGACAGCCCCCATTATTTATTTCCCAATGTGCTCATGAATAAAGTGGCCATGGTGGTAGGGATATAGGTTATGCATGGGCTCAGCAACCCATGTACTTCTGGTCACCAAGGCTGACCTAGCTATGACCACTGCTGAGGAACAAATCTGCCAGTGGCAGAGCCAGTACTTAGCCCCTAATATGGCAACATTCCCTGAGGTGATTAGCCAGCCACTTGGTGACAGATTGATTACACTGGACAGCTTCCATCATGGAAGAGACAGTGTTTTGTTCTTACTGAAATACATATTTATCCTGGATACAAAGTTCCCTGCCCTGAACACAATGTTTCTTCCAAAATTGCCATCCATGGACTTAGAGAATGCTTTATTGACTTTATTCCACACATTATTGCTTCTGATCATCAAACTCACTTAACAGCAGATGAAGTATAGCAGTGGACCCATGTTACTAAAATTTACTAGTCTTGCCATGCTCCCCATAATCATGAAGCAGCTGGCTAGACAGAATGGTGGAATGGCCTTTTGAAGATTCAATTACAGTGCCAGCTGGGTGACAATACCTTACCATGCTAGTGTAACATTCTCCAAAAGGCTGTATATGTTCTAAATGAGCATCCAATATATGGTGCTGTTTCTCAAATAACCAGGATTTGAGGGTCCAGGAATCAAGGGGTGAAAATGGGAGTGGCGCCACTCACTATTACCTTAATGACCCGCTGGCAAAATTGTGTTTCCTGTTCCCCTGACTTTATCTCTGCTTGCCTAGAGGTCTTAGTTTCTGAGGGAAGAATGCTTCCAGCAGGAGACACAACAGTGATTTCATTTCACTGGAAGTTAACACTGTCACTCAGACACTTCAGGCTCCTTCTGCCTCTCAATGAACAGGCAAAGGAGGGAGTTACAGTGTGGCTGGTGATTGATCCTGACTATGAAAGAGAAACTGGACTACTACTTCTCAATGCGAATAAGGAAGAGGATGTCTGGAGTACAGAAAATACCTTAAGCCTTCTCTTAGTATTAACATACCATAAGGTTAAGGTCAAGGGACAATACAACAGCCCAATCCAGAAAGGACTACTAGTGATCCAGACCCGTCAGGAATTAAGGTTTGGGTCACCCTACCAGGTCAAGAATCCTGAACAGTGGAGGTTCTTGCTAGAAGTAAAGAGAATACACGATGGGTAGTAGAAGAAGGCAGCTTTAAATGCCAGCATTGACCATGTGACCAGTTACAGAAACTAAGACTATAATTGCCATGAGTATCTCCTTCCTATTTTGTTAAGAATGTTTGTGTGTATATACATATATTAAGCAAGTAAGTTTATTTATTTTGTTATTCCCTTACCATGTAATTTAGATGTATTGACCATATACCAATATGTAAGTATTGTTAATTTTACATCTTAGTATTTAAGTTACGGGATACCAGGAGAAGAGTAAACATCACTCAAGTACTTTACCTTCTCTTCTGGGGAGGGGATAAGTGCATTCTTGGTTGTACATAAAATAGTTGTAATCTGTTAGGTGAAATTATGACCTTGTTATTTATTTATTTTTGTAATTTGGAGATCAACTATGATGTAAAAAGGTGCATGTATAGGTGCCAAGTTGAAAAAGGTGGACTTGTGATGATTAATTTTATGTGCCAACTTGACTGAGCTAAGGAATGCCCAGCTAGCTTGTAAACCATATCTGGGTGTGTCTTTGAGTGTGTTTCTGGAAGAGATCAGCATCTGAATTGGTAAACTAGGTAAAGAAGATGTCCCTCCCCAAAGTCGGTGGGCCCTCCTTTAATCTTTTGAGGGCCAGAATAGAATAAAAAGGTGGAGGAAGGGCAAATTTATTCTCTCTGCTTGAGCTGAGACATGCATCTTCTCCCTCTGACATAGGCATTCCTGGTTCTCAGGATTTTGAACTCGGGCTAGAACAGCACAGGCACCCTGATTCTCAGGCCTTCAAACTTAGACTGAATTCATCACGGCTTTACTGTTCTCCAGTTTGCAGGAAGGATTTTGTGGAACTTCTTGACCTTGGTACCCATGCAAGCCAATTTCTATAATACATCTCCTTGGCTCTTCACTGTGAGAACTTGGCTGGGTTTATGGAAGTAAAACCCACAAACGTGTGGGCTCCTCATACAACTGTGAACCCCAGAAGCTTTTCAGTCACAAAGTATTGTGCACTCTGCCTCCAGCAATTGGTCAGAATTACCATCTCATTGTTCCAACCAGTTTTATTGGCTTCTGTCTCAGGTAAGCATTGCTTGGCTGTGACCCTCTGGTTTCCCCCATCTAGCCAGATACCAGTGTGGTGCTTTGCCCTATAGGCCCAGTTCTTTTTTTTTCCCCCTCAAAAAATGTCATTGATTTTTAGCTTATTTAGCTTTTAGTTATAAGAATAGGAGTTATGACATCCACACTGTTCATATATTAGAGCTGAAAATGAAAATATGAGCAATCCTTGTTAAATAAATATTTTTATATGAGTCAAACCTTTTGAAATTGAAAATGATTCAGTCCTTCAACTTACTTTTAAGGTCAAGCACACCCAGAGAAGAGAAATGACTCCTTCCCCAATATAAAGCTAATTAGTAGCAAAATTCAATTAAAATTCAGCCTCCAGATTCAAATTTAGTGCTGTCCTGTTACTATTTAAAACAAAGTACCTACAATTAACTATCTCATGTAGAAGGCATGTGAACTTCAGCATCATTGCATGTAATGAATGTGTTCTGTAATAGCAGTAACTGAGTATGTGTTCCCAAGACTTCTCCTCATCTGTTTATAAAAGATTAATTTGTTCTAAAAAACCTTCGGGTCAACACACTCAGTATAAGCTTTATACTCATTTTTCTTTTAATATATTTGATATTATCTCTCCTCAGAGAAATCTAATCAGAGAAATCTATAGCTATTTATGTGACAGAGATTGAAGATTTCTTTTATGAGCATTGCTTTCAAGAAAAAATAGAAAGAGGTATTAACATTATACACTAATCTAGCATTATTGGGTCCCCCACATTAGGGCACTATGGCAAAACCCCATTTTCCAAAAGTTCAAAAACACCATGTACCCAATTTTATGGTATTCATCATTGCATGCCACACTCTACTGAACATCAGACTTCCTTTTCACTCTTTTAGAGGGATTGGTTAAATTTTCCAAAGCTTACAAAATATCTTTGGTTTTCTGTGATACATAATTAGTGTGTCCTACTCAAATGTTCTTTCTCAAATGCATCACTACTTGTGTAGTGTATGTGTCTGTGTGTGTGTGTGTGCACGTGTGCAAATATCCAGCATGATCTGGGGGGAGTGGTGTTTATTGTATTTAGTTTTCACCATCTATTCCCTTGGGAAATTGTAATTAGTGTGAAACATTACGTATATACATACACATACGTACACACACTCATAAGATGCACGTATAATTTCTTACAAACAAGATTTTAGTCATGAAATAGTCCATTTTAGAACTATTTATAATTTCAGTATAAACACAGACATTGAATTTATCAATACAATTTATTGTAAGAAAATTAAACTTACTTTATTTTCAAATATATCACTTAATGATGTCACTTACCAGATTATTAAGAAAGCAAAGTTACTCATCAATGACTAATCATATTAAAATGAAAAAAGCACATTCAATCAAAATCCTCTCTCTTTGCCTTATTTATAATTGTGCATTTTTTAATTATGAAAGAGACATTAACTTTATATACAAGGAAGAAATGCATACTTGTGAGAAAAATATTCACGGCATTGCGATACTCACGGTTTTGACACACATTCCAATCATAGGTGGTGAACGACTGTAATTAGGTCTGCTTGATTAGCCCCACCATGGTTACTAATTTTCTAATTCCAGTCCCCCCACCCTTTTTTCAATTTTATCATCATAGAGTTTTATTTTAGTCTTATGGTCCATTTGCCTCTTTCTCTAAAACTCATTGGGATTTTACTAAAATTTCTTCAGTATTCTTAACACAGGTCTTCACCTCAGTCTTAACTTTTGGTGTTTTGAACATCCTTGTTAATAATCCTTTAACTAGTCAGTACTGTCGAGTCCTTGACTATTTCTACTATGATAAATTTGTCTCCCGTCATACATGGGTCAGTCACAATCTATTACCCTTACTATAAATAACTATAATCACTCTTTTACATCAATTAATTATTACACAAACTACCAGTTCTCATATTTTATGTCAAGCATCCAGTATTCCAGTCTCCAAAATCTTTTGACTTCATCAGAACAAGATTGTCAGATGTGAAAAAAATAAAAAAAATAAAAATAAAACAACCAGGTAAATGTGAATTTCAGATTGACAACAGATATTTTTAGCATAAGTATATCCCATGCAATATTTAGGACATATTTATTTTAAAAGCCATTGTTAACCTGAAATTCACATTTAACTAGGCACCCTGTATTTTATCTGGCAACCTCCAGAATAAAGGTTAAATCCTTTTTCTTCCTTTATTCAAATTAATTTCCCTGGTCTTTCATTACATTCACTCTCTAGAAAACATTCAGTTCCACAGTCTTGTCTTATTGGAAGTAAAAAGCCTCAACCCTGCTCAATCCAATTCTCCACACTCCCCTACCTGCACAGTTGAACATGGTTGAAGATAAACTTTGGATCCATGACCAACACTCTCAGGTGAGCCCGTGATACTTCACAGAAATCATACATTTCTCTGAACTAATCACACTTACATTTTTCCAAACCTCCTTTCCCATCTTCATTATCAGCTAGTGACCTTGCTTCCTATTTCACTGAGAAAACAAGACAGATTAGAAGGAAACTTCTACAAGTCATCTCATTTTATATACTCACCTACATGCATCTGTGACTATATACTTCACATTCACTGCTTTTATTGTGGCTGAATTATCCATAATTCGGAAAATGCTTAATTTCTCTACAACCCATGTCTTCTTATACTTAGAGTATAAAGCTCTGCAATTGCTTTCTCTCTTAATCATACACCACTCTCTTCTCTATTGAATCATTTCCACCAGCACAACATGCTTTCATTTCTTTAATGACAAAAAATAATCACAAAACTATCCCTCTTTGTCCCCTGCCCCAACAGGCCCCATTATCTTTCTTTGCTCCATTTTTAGTGCAAAACTTCTGCCAGGGTTCTTTGTATTCGATGTCATCACTGTTTCCCTTTCCAGTCTCTTAAACTCATTTCAGACAAGCTTCCTTCCAAACTATTACTCTGATACTCATCTTTTCAAAGTCACAAATGGCATCCACTTTGCTAATCTAATAAACAATTACCAATGCTTACTTTTCTTGACCACTCAGCAGCATTTGATATGGCTTATTATCCCCCCATCCTTGAGACAACAATCTTCACTTGCTTTCTCAGACACCACCCTCACCTGGTTTTTCCCTTGCCCTGCTTACCATTTCTTCTCTGACGCTTCCCATGGTTCTCTTCGCCTTTCAGGGCTGTTAACAATGGATGACTCTATTGCCCATTCTTGGCACTTTATTTTGTTTGTTCATTCCCTTGGCAATCTTATCCACGGTATTGCTGAGAATGTTTAATGCAAATATCTGGTCTCTCCCATCAAGTTCAGATGAGTTTATCCAACTGATTGATTAGTTGATAGCCCCACTTGAATAGATAAGTGTTTCATACTTACCATGTCTAAACTCAAAGTCTTACCATTTCTTCCATGCACCCACTACCAAACCTGCACTTTCTATAGCCACGTAAGTTAATATACTCTGCATCATCCCAGTTCTTCAGGTTAAGAGTTTTAGAATTATTCTATTTCCAAATAATTAATAAATCTTCTTGATTATAGCATCAAAACATATGCTCAGTTCATAATCTGATCACTTCTCACTGCCTCCGGTAATACCGTTCTAGAATGAAACACTAGTATTTCTTGCAGCAACTTATTACAATGGCCTCCCTACTGGTTTGTCATGACTATCCTTGCCAGCTATGTTACTTGGCCAAAATGAAGGGCAGATCATAATCACAGCTTTGACCTAAACCCATAAATGGCTTTTCTTCTTTATCAGAGCAAAAGTTAATACCATTAAAATGGTCTATAAGACTCAAAACAATCTACATCTCCTCTTTGAACCTAGTACTCTGCTATTTGCTTCTATTCATTTTATTCTAACTAGTTCTGATGAATTTTATTCCTTATGATTATTACATATTACTCCCCCTCAAAAGACACCACTGGCCAGAATGGTCTTCCTACAGATATTTCCATGTTTTGTTCAAAAGTTACCTTAAGGAGGCTTTCCAGACAACACCATTTAAAGTTATACCTCTGTCCGATCCTTCTAACACAACCTATCCTTCTTTCTTCACTTATTTAGGCAAAACTGACAAACAATGTAACTTATGACATTTTAGTTTATTCCAGTTTATTTAAAAAAAAAAATAGGGGCTGGGCAGTGATCTCAGTTGGTTAGAGCACAGCTTTGTCACACCAAGGTCAAGGGCTTGATTCCCCTCACAGACCAGCCACTAATAATAAAGAAAAATGAAACAAAACAAAACAAAACAAAATAAAATAAAATAAAATAATATAAAAGGCCAAATGCTTTTGCTTCCTAGGAAGAAAAAAAAAAAAAAGATGATTCTTATTGTGTATAACAATGCTTCAGATATTTTAATGCAGATATTAATCTCATTCACTCCCATCACCCTGGCAAAACTAAGTGTTTTTTAATCTGGATAAAATAAAAGAGATCTCCCCCCCACCAAAAAAAAAAAAATTTCCTTATGAGTCACTCAGTTTAGCCATTTTTTTTTTCTGGATATAACTGGATTATAAATGTCCTTTTTAGTGAGGATTATTCAAAATTGCAAAAACTATTCTAGTTTTTTTTTTTTTGAAATAGTTTACAATGCCATGGGATTTCTACCTCTAGGGGAAAAAAAGTATGCCCTTTGATTCTTAGTTGAAAGACCATCTATAAAGTAACTTTTCTTGCCCGTTCAGCTGATACTGCTTGCCCTCTGCCCACAAATAAATTAAAAATTAATGAAAACCTTGATAAGGAATTTTACATTTAAATATAACTTTTACATTTAAATGTTATGATTGCTGGTTACTGGGCTTATGGTTGCTTGACTTCTCTCAAAGCCCTGTGTATGTGCAATGAAAGAGATCACAAGTTTTTAGTATATTTACTCTTAAGCCAAGTTTCACTAGTTTCCAATCACATTTGGCCAATTTTTTTTCCACACAAATAAAAAATTCTGAGTTTATTTCTGCAAATATTGTAGCACAAAACTACAGAAATATCAGTGATATTGTTGGGATAAACACTTTCGTGAGCTTAGTGACACCTTCAAAACTCATGTTAGCTTGAAAATATTTAAAACTCATATTAAAATGTTGAACGTAACATATTTCTTGTGCATCTTCTTTCTTTTTCTTTTACAAGCAAGTACTTATAAATAAACTGGAAAGTACCAAAAATCGATGAATGTAATACCTGCTCAGCAGCATATAAGTGGCCATAAAAATACAGAAAACACTGTTTTTTATCAACAAATGTATAACATCTTTGATAACACAGACATCTCTGAAATAACAAGCATTACTGCAATACAGTATCTCTAGGTATTTGAGAACCAAATGAGATAACATATAAAATAATTTTGTAAAACCACAAAGCCCTGTGTAAGTAGAGACTGTACATAGATCGCTCTACTATTTGTCTTAAGTGGTATTACTAATTTTTTGATCAGCATAAAATACTTATTCAAATTAACATAGTCATTTATTTTGCCCATATGTTGCTCCCGTTAACAGCATAGCTCATTGAATAAGTCCAGGTTTCTATGTTAAAAAAATATCAAATATTTAGGAAACTTTTTAAAAGATCAAAATGTACTACAGATAAAAATCTATCCATTAACGTCGTGGTATATAATAAATCACTTTATAAAAGGGAAAATCTTAAATGAGAAGGGTACAACTCTTGCCCATTTCAAAATGGGGATGCGGAATATGTTAATGAATTAATATCAGTTAATGAAAAAAAAATACCTTTATTCACTATGTAGTTAAAATTGTGCAAGGTTTAATTCTCAGTTTCTCCTTCATTTTATTAATGTTCTTTATGTGTAGCTACAACACAAATTTGAAGCTTTGGGAAAAACAGTTAATGTACAAGTGATATTTTTCATTAATTATTTACCTAAATAATAGATTTCTCTTCTGTTCTATGGCATTTATACAAACAACAAGCCTTTAAAGACACGAAGTTCATCAAACAAAACAAATGTGCAAAAATTCTATTTTTACAATATTTCCAAACACAATGCTAAATTACATATTCCCGTCTAGGCCAATGCAAATCATGGTGAGCTGGGCTCTGTAATGACTTTTCTATTCCTGGAACTTTCTTTGTTGAATGGTTTTATTCAGAAGGAAAATACATTAGTATTTGAAGATAAGAAATTTCCCCAGATTACTGTCAAGATTTAAGTATGGAGATTGTGAGAAGTAGCTCTGTCTTCCTAACAAATTGATGAGGTGACAGTGAGGAAAAAATGCAGTTAAAATAAATAAGCTTAATTTTATGTAGAAAAAGAAGTACTTATTTAAAAATATGAACATTATATAGTGATTTTTCTCTTTCTCCCTTGCTGTGTGTCTCTCTCTTTCCCTACCTTACTCTCCTTTTTTTATTTTTTGAAGAGACACCTGTGAGAATTTGATGAAAGCCCTGTTTCTGCTCAGAAATAAAGACATGAAATAATTTATAGTTTCAGGAGATCAAAAACCGTTTGATTCCCATATAGAGATTCCTAATGCACTCACAGTTAAAAGCTTGGGACCTAGAGGTATATACTGAATTTTAGTTAGTTAATGACAAGTAATCAATTAATATGTAATCACTGAATGATACGGGGAATAAAGAATACATTTTTATATTAGAAAACAAGTAAGATGTGAACGAATACTGATATCCTTTCAGAATTTCAAAGCCTATGAGGCTTTATAAAATCTGGATATTTCACCATTGTAGTAAAAATACCTACTATTTAACATAACTACTAGTGGAGTCAATGATGGGAAATTAAAGTTATCTTTTTAATACACAAACACTGTATTTCTGATTCTTAATGCCCATCATCAAGACTTTGCTGGAAAATTCAAAACAAAACATCTTCATAACCAATATATTTTCATAGGCTCGTTTCTGAATTCAGATATCTTTATTGATATATTTATAATTGAGGTAAATAAAAGGTTTTAGAACCAAACGGTTATGTTTGTGAATAATTTTAATTTTAGATAAATTTACTTACAAACATAGAGGGCATGGTAAAAGTTTAATAAAAAACGTTTAAAATCATAATTAACTTGAGAAAGCAGACAGCCTTTGAGGTTGGACTGCAAATCTTCCCTGGGTCTGCAGCCTGCCAGCCCATTTTGCAGATTTTGGACTTTCACCTCCACAATTGTGTGAGCTGATTTCTT
>NW_007728874.1:42644-44160 GCF_000696425.1 Galeopterus variegatus | reverse complement strand
AAAACAAGTAAGATGTGAACGAATACTGATATCCTTTCAGAATTTCAAAGCCTATGAGGCTCTATAAAATCTGGATATTTCACCATTGTAGTAAAAGTACCTACTATTTAACATAACTACTAGTGGAGTTAATGATGGGAAATTAAAGTTATCTTGTTAATACATAAACACTGTATTTCTGATTCTTAATGCCCATCATCAAGACTTTGCTGGAAAATTCAAAACAAAACATCTTCATAACTGATATATTTTCATAGGCTCGTTTCTGAATTCAGATATCTTTATTGATATATTTATAATTGAGGTAAATAAAAGGTTTTAGAACCAAACAGTTATGTTTGTGAATAATTTTAATTTGAGATAAATTTACTTAGAAACATAGAGGGCATGGTAAAAGTTTAATAAAAAACGTTTAAAATCATAATTAACTTGAAAAAGCAGACAGCCTTTGAGGTTGGACTGCAAATCTTCCCTGGGTCTGCAGACTGCCAGCCCATTTTGCAGATTTTGGACTTTCACCTCCACAATTGTGTGAGCTGATTTCTTAAAATAATTCTCTCTCTAAATATACTTGTATATGCACATATATATGTACACTAACACTTCTTCGGGTTTTTCATCAACTGAAATATTGATAAATATAATATGTTCCTCCGCATGGCCATCAAGAGCAATGGCTTAGGGGTCAAGAATTAAAATGGTAGAACACGTGTTAGTCATATATATATAGAAAGAGTCATATGGAAACTGTTGATATAATGGAAACCTGTGGAAGAATTGCTACAATTAATGCCACTTGAAATTTTCATTTTATTCTAATAAGTAGGCACAGACCAAAACTCAAACTCCAGATCCTGAACCTTAGTACAGAAAAGAAGTTTAAAACTAGACTCTCAAAATTTTAGGACCTCATAATCGATGAAAAACAAAAAGAAAAAAAGAAAGAAAAAAAATTGATGGATCTTATATTCTAAATTCATTGGCATAAAATTCAAAAAAACTTTTATTCAAGTTACATCGTCATGGATCATTATTTATAAAACATAAAGTAAGTTATGTCTCAATCACAATTTATTTTGGGGTATAATGGGGCCTAATGAAATGCAGGTATACAAGAATACTGATGAATAAAAATCATCTAAAGTAATATTTTCTTGTACTAAAATTATATTAAATGCATTTATATAAAATTTTAAAAATTGTACTTTTCTGTCTATTAATTGAAAGCCTAGGATATTTCAGGAGGTATTAAGATGACAAAAAAATGTTGGAACATTTCAAAATTAGAAATGTTTTGGCTTAGGAGAAGAGGTTTGGATGTGACGTTTGCCGGATGTATCCGTCTTCCAACAAAGAGTAGAGGGTGTCAAGTTTGGATATTTACTCTTCTATCTAGAAATAACAAAGTAGGTAAACCTACAACTAAGTCACAGCTTCAAGTTAAGTGTAACCAGTTGATTCAATCAAAATGACATCATCTTTTTAAATCAACAATTTTCATTTTTATATAATAATT
>NW_007728874.1:38324-41815 GCF_000696425.1 Galeopterus variegatus | reverse complement strand
CAAAATGACATCATCTTTTTAAATCAACAATTTTCATGTTTATATAATAATTAAATTCCTTAAATATAGCCAACTATCTTCAAGAAATAACCCAAAATCCTATCCAATGACAATATATATCCAATAACATCTATTCCGACATTAAAAAATACCAATGGAGCTATAAATTTGAAAACCCTTAGGCCAATTGTATCAGATGCATAGAGATGTAAAACAATATTGAAAGGTGTTTTAGACTTCACATAGAGATTTTGGTTGTCATGTAGTGAAAGCCATATATGAAACTAACCAAATAAAATAAATATCAAGCAATGATTAAGTGGAGAAAAAAGACCAAACATTACAGAGAAAAAGAAATATAGGTAAGATACACTACATGGTTTTAATGAAAATACAGTTTATATAATTGCAAACATTCAAACACTTAACAATAGTGTAGCTAACTATATACCTCTATCTCTATCCCCATCTACGTATCTACATATGCATGTATAAAAAAAGAAAAAGCAAATTTTATAGTATATAATTAACTTAAGAAAGTGAAGCATATGTAACAGAGATTTGTGTATAAGATCTAAATCTCAATGTTCTTTAGTCAATAAATACTGTGTAAATTTGAAAACATATAGAAATATTGGCATATGCATGCTATTTAGAAAATGTGATTTTATACATGTATTCAAATTTTATATATGTGTATATATTTTGATGTATTTTATTTATATAAATATAAATATGTATATAAATATGTATTTTTTTTTACACCATAACGTCTGATACCTTGGAGGATAAGGGATAGTGATTGCAGTTTTTAATGATAAACTTGTAAAATTTCTTGTTTTTTAACTATGTAAAAATGATTATGATAAAAATAATGCTGAATAACAATAATTTATTGAGGCTCTTTTAAGAAGAAAGTTTAATAAGTAAAATGATAATTTTTATATGAAATAATGTTGATCTTTTCATAATTATCAATTGGGCAATGATTATTTTGCCACATATTTGCTTTTATCCTTCATTCACTATAGTGATTTTCAGTATACCACACTATTATCTGTATAATATAACATGTTCTAAAGGAGGCAAATATAATATAAAATAATATAAAACCAAAAATTGAAACACATGGAAGCTCAGACTTGGTATTGAAAACCTTTGTAAATGAACATCAGAATTATGAAATGATTGTCTGTAGGTACAAAGACAGTAACAATAAAAAGGGGAAAAAAGGCATGAATTCCCTTTGAAAAGAAAAAGAAACCACATTTATGAGTAAAATCCAATAAGCCTAAAAACAAACAAGCAGAAGGCAGAACTCCGCAGCAGCCAAGCAGGATGTAAACCATGCGGGAAATCACAAACAGGCAGAGTCACCCAAGAGAAATCTGCACTGAGGTCCAGAGCGTATAACCTAAAGGCACAGCTCCAGCTGTCAGAAGTAAAGTGAGATAGCAGCCATCAGGGAAAAGTGGCATTTAAATAACAAATATACTCAAGGAGGAAAAAAAATCCAAATAGAGTACTGAATATGTACACACAGAGAGACACAAAAAAACAGCAGGAGCAGCAAATACTAAAACAAAGAGGACACAAAAATATAATACACTAAATTTAAATGCAAGAAAATTGCCTCAGAGAAAGAATCAGCCTCAGCTGGAAATCTGTAAATGACTGGGAAGTAATATTGTCTTTATGTGTCCTTCATAATCTTTAGTACCCAAGAATGAACCCCAATACATAGACAAAGTTAAAAGTGCTTAGGGCATGTAACAAACATTATTGGGCAAGTTAAACATTATTTTTACAAATGTGTGAGAAATGTATGATGAAATTTATCATATAAAGTTTCTATATATGATATAGCTGTATCATATATTTAAAGTTTAGTGTTAACTATGGCACCATAACTTTTAAGTTCTAAAGAATAACATCAGCCAAAGAGTCAGCAACACTTTGACTGGCACATAACACTGCAAATTAAGCACCGCATATTTCTTATATGAGCATTTCTTTAACACTACGTGGATCTGTGTACAGCAGACCATATGCTGTACAGCTATATATTAGACGTATGTAATAGCAGAGTCAAATGAAGACAAGACGATCTTGGTGTTTTGCAAACGAATTAAAAATCATTCTTCCACAGCTTGTCTCTAGAGCCACACTTTCACCATTTATTTCCTATGTGTGCCGTCAGTTGTAGATAGGGGCAGGGTTGTATTCTGCTAACTGTATTATAACCTAAGGGATGGAACTCTCAGCACAACGTCCAGAGACTCAGATATGATAGATCCTTAGTCGATTGCATAAATTGCTGTGGCACTTCTTCAAAACCTCAATTAAAAAAAATAATTTATGTAAATTTATGTTAATATTGAGGAATGATGAAAGTGTAAGAGAGAAGGAAAAAGACTAATAACAAAGTACGTACAAAAAGCAAAAAATTATTAAGATTATAAGTAAAATAATAAAAAATAAAATTTAACTCAGGAAACTAGATAAAATGGTCAAATAGTTAGAAATATACAAAATGTTATTAAAAAAAAAGGCAACTACACATGCTGAAATTTTTAGGGCACAGATACAAATACTGTTTTCAGATAAGATGATCTTCTACATAGAAAATCTAAAACAATCAAAATATTACTTCTAAGAACTAGTAAAAGCATTGAAATAAGAAGCTGTATAAAAGCGATTCTGTACATCAGCAATATCAAACTGGACAATAGAGAACATAAAGCATCCTTAATAGTAGTAACAGTTATTAAATATTTCTAAAATAAATCTAACGAATACCAATCCTTAAAAGAAAAATTAAATTTTATTGAGGGACCGATGTTAAGATCTAAATACGCAGAGCTATAATCAACTGTAGCCAATTCTGGGAAAACTTTATACTCTGCCCCCAAATTTATCTGTAAATTAAATATAATCTAGTTTCAACTGTAGTTGAAATCTTCTACTAAAAAAGAAAAAATAGTGTATGAAAGGATAAAGAGCCTCATATAGGTAAGTTGTATATGAAAAAGAAAAATGAATGAAGAAAATTCAGTCTCCTACATATTAAAACACAATTCTTTAGCAGAAAGACGAAAATGACACAGTAGAGAAAAATAGAAAGCTCATAATTAGATGCATGTGTATATGATAGAAATAACTTCACAAATCAATGGGTGAAGCACTCTTTGTTAAATGGATTAAGTTAAAAAAACAAGTATCTCTGAATATGAAGCAAACTCAACATGGATTTCTTTTCATTATTAAATGGAGTGGGGGATGAGGGAGTAGGCTGCAGATAAATCCAAAGCCTCTGTAAGGTAAAACAGCCAAGCTGATAGGCAAAAAAATAGGAAAATATTGTGGCCTACTCAGGAGAACGACTTCTTTAAATAATGTCCCCACAGGACAAAGATTATAAAAGGGGGGGAAAAAAAGATTTGGGGGAAGGTGAGGATGGGAGGATTGACACAAATTAAAATCGAAGTTCT
>NW_007728874.1:36002-37075 GCF_000696425.1 Galeopterus variegatus | reverse complement strand
AAAAAAAAAAAAAAAAAAAAAAAAAAAAAAAAAAGGATGGGGGAAGGGCAAAATATAGAGTAGAATAAACACAGAAACAGAACTCAAAAGAGTGTGCAGGTGAGAGTTTACTTCTAGTTAAATGAAAACAAAATAAAAGAAAATAATGAATAGCTGGAAATAATTGGTCATCTATTAATTTACATTTAGCAAATCATCAAGATTATCTTAAAAAATTTATTGGTATCTACCTTTGGATAAAAGGATAATAGTAAAATAAGAAAGGACTTGAAAAATAATTGTATCATTAAAAACATGTTTTGTTTAGATATTTAAAAATGAATTTTAGAATGATTCTAGTCAGTTTGTTCACAAACATCTAAGGAACTGACATTTTCCTGTCAAAAGCAACTTAGTAGAGATGTCATGTGGTGGTTTGGCAAGAGGCTGTCATATCCCATGACACATCTGGGAAGAGAGAAGATTCAACAGAAGAGACTTACCAATCAATGGCTTGTCAAAACCACCACTGAAACAATAATTGGAGTAGTCTGTTTTGTTTTGTTGTTATCTGCCTTACCTTATGTATGAGGGATCTTCACAAAGTTCATGGAAAGATTCGTATTATCTTTGAATTCAATTTTTCCACAAATTTTTTGAAGTACTCTCATATTAGTCAGGGTTCTACAGAGAAAAAGAATGAATTGGATACATATAGATGTATGTAAGTGAAAATGTATTATGGGAATTGGCTCACATGATTATGGAGATGGAGAAACCTCACCGCCTGCAGATTGCAAGCTGGGGAACTAAGAAAGCGGGTGGTGTAATTCAGCTCAAGTCCTAAGACCTGAGAACCAGGAAAGTCAGTGGTGTGAGTTCACGTCAAAGCTAGAGGCCTGGGGGACCACTGGTGTGTAAGTGCACGAGTCCGACAGCCAGAGAACCAGAAGCTCTGACGTCTGAGGACGGGAGAATATGGATGCTCTAGCTCAAGCAAAGATAATTCATCCTTTCTCCAGCTTTTTGTTCTATCCAGGATTGGAAGATACCTGCCTACATTGGTGAGGGTGATTTCTTTTTTCTTTTTTTTT
>NW_007728874.1:34922-35763 GCF_000696425.1 Galeopterus variegatus | reverse complement strand
ATCCAGGATTGGAAGATACCTGCCTACATTGGTGAGGGTGATTTCTTTTTTCTTTTTTTTTGACTCAGTCTACTGATTCAAACTTAACTCTCTTATAAACACATCTAGGAATAATGTTTTACCAGCTATCTGAGAATCCTTTAGCCTAATCAAGTTGATACTAAACCTTGGATTAGTGGTCCCTAAATATTTTATTATATACCCATACAAAACAGGAGAACAGTATAAATTAGGCTGTGCAATATGTACTCTTTAAGTTTTTGGTAGTTATCTATAGTGATAACCATTCTACAGTGATAAACGTAGGAGTGCAGGTATCTCTTTGACAAGATGATTTCCATTCCTTTGGATCGTATGGCAGCTCTATCCAAAGTTGTTTAGGAACTTCCATACTGTCTTCCATGACTGCATTAATTTACAGTCCCACCAACAATGTAGGAGGGTTCCTCTTTCTCTGCATCCTCACCAGCAATTGCTATTCTGTCTTTTTTATAATAACAGTCTAACTGTCATAAGAAAATATCTCAGTGTGGTTTTGATTTCCACTTCCCTGATGATGAGTGATGTTGAGCATTTTTTCTTGTGTTTGTTGGCCATTTGTATATCTTCCTTTGGGAAAAGCTTATTCAGCTCCTTTGCCCATTTTTTAATCAGGTGACTTTATTTTTTTACTGTTAAGTTGTTGAGTTACTTGTATATTCTGGATATTAATACTTTGTCAGATGCATAGTTTGCAAATATTTCCTCCCACTCTGCAGGTTGTCTTTTCACTTGGTTAATTGATTCCTTTGCTGTGCAGAAGGTTTTATTTTGATGTAATCTCATCTGTTTATTTTTTTTT
>NW_007728874.1:23191-34486 GCF_000696425.1 Galeopterus variegatus | reverse complement strand
TTTTTTTTTCTTTTGTTGCCTGTGCTTTTGGGGTCTCATTTATAAAGTCTTTGCCTAGAAAATAGGCAAAATATTTAAACAAGAACTTCAAAATGAGTAAAGTCAAATATCCAATAAATGTATGAAAGCTATTTAAAAATCTCATTATTAATTATGGATGAGCAAATTAAAGTCATAATGAGATACATTTACATACTCAACCAGTTGGCAAAAACATTTATTTTAAGTGAGCACCACAACCAAGTGTTGGCAGAGTTGTAAACAAGGAGACATTCACAAATTATTTTTGGATTATAAATTGCTAAAAAACACTTCAAAAAATCACTTATTGTTATAGTAATTTGAAGGTATGACTATATAATTTCCAGAAACTCCATTTCTAATTGCATTTTCTCAAAGAAATCTGGTGCATGTATCTCAAGATATATCTGCATAATTGATCATGCCAGCTTTATTTGCTATAGTTCCAACATGGTATCAAACCAGATACTCATCTTTAGGAGAAAGTATGAATCCGTTTATTATATATACTGGCATACTTCGGGGATAATCATGGTTTTGGTTCCAGACCACCACAATAACTGGAATATTGCAATAAAGCAAGTCATATTACTTTTTGGTTTCCCAGTACATAATAAAGTTATGCTTACACTATGCTGTAGCCTTTAAGTATGCAACATTATGTCTAAAAAAAGTGTACCTACCCTAGTTAAAAATCCTTTTTGTTAAAAAATGGTAACAATCATCTGAGCTGTCAGTGATTTGTAATCTTTTGGCAGTGAAAGGTCAATGCTGATGGCTGCTGACTGATCAGGGTGTTGGCTGCTACAGTTTTTAAATGACAATGCAACAATGAAGTTTACTGCATTGATTGACTCTTCCTTTCCCAAAAGATTTCTCTGTAGCATGCAATGCTGTTTGATGGTATTTTACCCACAGTAGAACTTCTTTCAAAATTATAGTCAGTCCTCTCAAATCCTGCCACTACTTCATCAGCTAAGTATGTAATATTCTAAATCCTTTGTTGTCATTTCAACAATGTTCACAGCATCTTCATCAGTAGTAGATTCTATCTCGAGAAACCATTTTCTTTGCTCATCTATAAGAAGTAACTCCTCCTTTGTTCAAGTTTTATCACGATATTGCACAATTTAGTCATCTTCAGGCTCTACTTCTAATTATAGTTCTTTTGCTATTTCAACCAACTCTGCAATTACTTCCCCCAACGAAGACTTGCACCCTTCAAAGTTATCCACAAGGGTTGAAATCAATTTCTTCCAAACTCCTGTGAATGTTGATATTTTGATCATCTATAAATCACTGTACTTAATGCATCTAGAATGAATTCTTTCCAGAAGTTTTCCAGTTTACTTTGCCCTGTCATCAGAGAAATCACAATATATGGCAGCTACAGTCTTATAAAATATTCCTTAAGTAACAAGACTTGAAAATCAAAAGTACTCCTTAATCTATGGGCTGCAGAGTGAATATTGTATTAGTAGACATAAAAACAACATTAATCTTCTTGCACATTTCCATCAGAGCTCTTGGATTAATAGGTCAATGAGCAGTAATTTTTTAATAGAAATCTTTTTCTGAGCAGTGGTTCTCAACAGTGAGCTTAAAATATTCAGTAAGCCATGCTATAAGCAGATGTTCTGTCATCCAGTCTTTTTTGTTCTATTTATAGAGCACAAGCAGAGTAGATGCAGCATTATTCTTAAGGATCCTAAGATTTTTGAAATGGTAAATGAACATTGGATTCAACTTAAAGTCCCAAGCTGCAACCGCCCCTAACAAGAGAGCCAGTCTGTCCTTTGAAGCATTGAAGCCAGGCATTGAATTCTCCTATTTAGCTACAGAAGTCCTATATGGCATCTTCTTCAAATATAAAGCTGTTTTGTCTACATTAAAAAATCTGTTATTTAGTGTAGTCACCTTCATAAATTATGTGTCTTAGCTAGATCTTCTGAATAATTTGCTGCAGCTTCTACATCAGCACTTGCTTTCTCATCTTGTACTTTTATGGAGATAGCTTCTTTCCTTAACTTCATGAGCCAACTTCTGCTAACTTCAAGCCTTTTTTTCTGCAGTTTTCTTAGCTTTCTGAGTCATCATAGAATTAAAGAGAGTTAGGACCTTGCTCTGGATTAGGCTTGGGTTTAAGAGAATGTTGTGGCTCGTTTGATCTTTTATTTAGACTATTAAAACTTTCTCCTCATCAGCAATAAAGCTGATTTCTTAACATTTGTGTGTTTGCTGGGGTATCACTTATAATTTCCTTCAAGAACTTTTCCTTTGCATTTACAAATTGGCTTTTGATTTGGACAAAGAGGCCTAACTTTCTGCCTATCTCAGCATTCGACATGCCTTCCTCACTTAATCATTTCTAGCTTTTCATTTCTAGCTTAATCATTTCTAGCTTTTGATTTAAAGTGAGAAACATTTGATTGTTCCTTTCACTTGAACACTTAAGGGCCATTGTAGGTTTATTAATTGGCCTAATTTTGACATTGTTATGTTTCAGGAAATAAGGAGGCCTAAAGAGAAGGAGAGAGAAGGGGGAACAGCAGGTCAGCACAGCATTTGGAGCACACAGAGCATTTGCCAAATAAGTTCGCTGTTTTAGATGAGCGCAGTTTGTGGTGCTCCAAAGCAATTAAAATAGAAACATCAATTGTCACTGATCACAGATCACCATAACAGATATAATAATGATGAGAAAGTTTGAAATATTGTGAGAATTACAAAAGTGGAACACAGAGACAAGAAATGAGCACATGCTGTCAGAAAAAATGGCTTTGATAGACTTGCCCAACTCAGGGTTGCCACAAACTTTCAATTTGTAAATAATGCAATATCTGCAGAACACAATAATGTGAAACACAATAGAAATGGGATATGCCTGTATTTATACTATTGAATATTACACTGCAATGATAGCTGATAAACTAGTGCTACTCCAATACCAAGGAGAATTCTTGCAAACATAATGTCTGTAGAAAACTTAATGCACATCAGCATACAATCAGTTTGATACAATTTAGATAAAACTCAAAACCAGATAACTGTATGCAATATTTAGGGAGGAATCAAATATTGGTAATGTGATAAGCAGAATTCTAAGAGATGATCAAATATTATCACAATATTTTCCTCCACTCTTGGAGTACACACCCTACCTATTCCTCTGAACTCTGAATATGATGGACATTCGTCTTGTGATTAGCTATGCTATAGCGCACATTTGACCTCAAAATAGGTAAATTATTTCAGAAGTCCTTATCTGATGACACGATCCTTTTAATAGCACAATTTCTTTTAAAAGTCTGGTGGCAGGAGAGGAAGTCAGAGAAACCTGAAGCATGAGAATGGTGGTAAAAGCAGTTGCTGGCTTGAAGATGGAAGGGGTCATCCGGAAAAGACCTGAAAACAGCTTGTCCAAACTGAGACCTACCTCTGGCTGACAAGCAGCAAGGAACTTGATACAGCCAACAACTTATATGAGTGTGGAAGTAGATGTTTTCCTCGATCAGCCAGACTGGAACTCAGCCTGGCCAGCACCTTGATGTCAGCTTTGTGATACCCTTAGCAGGGAATTCAGCCATATCATGCCATCATTCCGATCAACAGATCTGTGAAATAATAAATGGGGGCTATCTTAAATCACTAAATTTGTGATAATATGTTCTGTAGTATAAAAATATTGCAAGTCATGAAATGGAAGAAAGTAAGGGAATTATTACTAGAAAAGTCACAGTAATGACAGTGTCTTTGGAGGAAATTACCTATGTGTAGTAATTTGAAAGTCAGGGAGTTTAGTGATGAACTTGTGTCACTGGGTGGGGAAAGGGGGAGAGTTGAGTATGTTAACAACTTGAGTTCATTGTTATGAGTGGTTGTGATGAGATAATGCAAGAAAGAAATGTGCTCAGAAAAGAACTTGCTACTTTACAAGAAAAAATGAGAGAAAACAGAGAGAAGCTAAGAATTCCAGAACTTGTAGGGTATAAAAACTTGAATGTTCTGAAGGATCCACTAAAACTCAGCATTAAGAAGAAGACAAAAAGTCAAGGGCAGAGCTATTAAGATGGAGTCTCAGAATAAAGAACAAATCAAGAGTGTGATTTTCACATTAGTTAACACTGAAGAGAAAAATGAAGATAGTGCCTAAGAAATACCTTTAGTTGGACAGAAAGGCTCATAAAAAGGAGACTATGGCTGTGGTCTCGTGAAAGGCTACAGAGAGCTGCGTATCTCCAAAATAAATCTGACTAGTTTTGGTAGAGTTGTACTGCCAAATATTCCTGTAGCGTGGATTATGAGTCCATGAATCTTCTCAGAATTACAAGGACACGTAGGCTCTAGAATACTTAGGCAGCAGTCTGGTTGAGAAAATTGCTTAGCTGTCAAAGATGATATATCTTAACATCTCCTCTTATTGTGTACACAGGGAGACTGATAGAAAAGCAGGGACATCCAACCATGTAGCCAGGACCCCCGGACACCAGTGAACTGGGGAGCTATTCCAGAGAAATATGCATGCTGGAGAATAATCCAGAGGCATTCTCTAGCTCCTGGTAGATTTCCTCCTACACCCCAGAGAGACAAACTACCAGCATTTGCCCAGAAGAATTTCAGAATTACTAAGGAGCATTGACTGCCTCTGCTTCTAGCTTTTGTTTAATGGAAGCATTTATTTCAGTCATTCTGTCATTACTACAATATAGTAGCTTGTTGAGGGGGGTGATATATTATCATTTTTTTTTCTTTTCCTAAGTCTCTGGATCAAGTGAAGACATATTCAGAATTTTTTTTAAGTGATAAAATCCTAAAATTAGAGCCTAATGCTGCAATTGGATGAAACTTCAGAGTGTGTTATAAAGCAGGTAAGTATATTTTGCACTGAGGAAGAGGGTAAGTAAGACCAATTAGCAGAATCTGGGGAAATTAAACTTTTCGTTTCGATTCTTCATTTCCTCCATAGAGTTTTATTTAAAACATATAGTTTTATTGAGATATAATTCACCTATGGTGAAATTCACCTATTTAATATGTACAATTCAATGTTTTCAGTTTTCTCATGGGGTTAAATAACCACCACCACAATCTAACATTAGGACATTTTTGTCCTCACTAAAAGAAACCCCATACATATTGGCTGTTAATCTCCATTTCTTTCTTATACTTTGCCCAGCTGTAAGAAACTACCTATCTACTTTCTGTCTCTATAACATTTCATGATAAAGTAATTACACAATATGTGGTCATTTATGACTGGATTCTTTTACTTAAAATGTTTTCAAGGGTCGGTCATCCATGGTGTAGCANCAATGTTTTCAGTTTTCTCATGGGGTTAAATAACCACCACCACAATCTAACATTAGGACATTTTTGTCCTCACTAAAAGAAACCCCATACATATTGGCTGTTAATCTCCATTTCTTTCTTATACTTTGCCCAGCTGTAAGAAACTACCTATCTACTTTCTGTCTCTATAACATTTCATGATAAAGTAATTACACAATATGTGGTCATTTATGACTGGATTCTTTTACTTAAAATGTTTTCAAGGGTCGGTCATCCATGGTGTAGCACGTATCAATACTATGTCTGTATCAGTATTCAGTTTCTTTATATTGCTGAATGAAGTTCAGTTACATAGATATACAAATTTTATTTATCGATTTATCAGCCGGTTGACACTGGAGTTGTTTCCATTTTGGGCCGTTATGAATAAACCTGCTATGAATATTTGCATTCACATTTTTGTGCAGACATATTCTCATTTTTCATAGTCATATGCCTAGGAGTAGAACTGCTGGGTCTTATTGTAAGTCTCTGAGCAATTTTTTGAGGAACTACCAAAATCTTTTCGAAAGTGACCCTCCTTCGAGTTTCACATCTATGTCCTTTGCCAAATGACTTTTCTGTCATCCCACCTGAGAATACAGACTATATATCACTTCCTCATTCATTTTGTGTTTGACCGTGTAACTTCTTTTGGAAATTGTAATTTAACTGCTGTGATATGAACAGAGGCTTTAAATATGCTGACATGATTTGGCTTGCCTTTCTCTGCTTCCTCAATTACCATGAGAAAACCTGACCATGGGTAGCTGCTGGTCCTACTATGGGCACATGAAAGATCCAAACCCGACCAACAGACTTAACCAGTCAAACCTGGCCGAAGCCAACCAAGATGAGCAAAACACCCATTAAACCTTCAAAACAATGAGAGAGAAACATATTTCTACAGATTTTAGAATTGTTTGTTGTACATTATGATGGCCATAACTGACTAAAGATGTCCAATAAATATTTGTTAAAAAATACAGAAAATGTATTCATATGTATTCTCCCATTATGTTCTAATTTTAAAGGCATATCTGGCAGTGATGCATATCTCTTTGTATTAATATTGAAAGTCAATGCTACAAATAGAAGTATATCTATAAATACTATATGCCATAAGACAAGCCTAGATGCTATTTGAAAGATGATATATTCTTAACATATTTCTCAATTGGGGAAGATTTTGCTTAACAGGGAACATTTGAAAATATCTGGAGACATATTTGTTTGTCTCAACTGAGGAGGTGCTATAGGCATTATTATTATTGCTTACAATGCACAGAACAGCAACATATGACAAAGAACAAAAAACAATTATCTAGCCCAAAATGTCAATAATATCAAGTTTGACAAAACCTAGTATAGTTCCATTGTAACTAAAATAATGGATAAATATTATAACTAAATAATAAACTAAAATATATGGTTTAAAATATAATTTTTTTAAAAACTTAATTTTCATTTTTTTCATTTTACAATACTCTGATGGAATTTATCCAGTCATTGATATATGTATGTGTGTATGTATATGCATTAATATATAAATTCAAAGTTTTATTTATAAAGTTTACCATTATATTCTGTATTATACATCTCATAAATGAAGTCTTACATAAATAGGAGATATTGAATAATTATTATAAATATAATGCTTAAACATTGCACCTAAATATTATTTTTAAAAATAGAACATATAGTCTGTATAGTGTGACAGAACATGAAATATTAAAATCTAAAACATATATGCATTAGTATTAAATAATAATATAATATTACAAATCTAAAACATGTATGCATTATCATATAATACACAAATAATTTAATATAAAATCACACTACAAACCAGCAATGAAATGTAAATTAAAACCACAATGATATCACACCTGTTAGTATGGCTATTATCAAAAGAGACAAAAGATAGCAAAGTTTGGGGAGAATGTGGAGAAAATGTAACCCTTGTACACTCGGTAGGAATGTAAATTAGTACAGTAAATTAGTGGGAAAAATCAGGAAGATGATGAACAAAGGGTAAAAAATCTCAGTGAGACAGGAGAAACATGGGTTTTTGTTTTGTTTTGTTTTGGTTTGGTTTTAGTTCTATCGAACAGCATGGTGAATGGCAAATATAGTTAATAAGACTATCATGCATTTCAAAATTGCTGAGAGTAAATTTCAAATATTCTCACCACAAAAGAGTTTGAGTATTGGAGGCGATGGACAAATTAACTAGCTTTATTATTTATTTCATTTGTATTCACAAATGTAACATCACATTGTACCCCATAAGTTTATACAATTATAAATTGTCAATTTACAATAAAAATAAAATTATTAAATACTAAATAAATATTATAACTAAAGGACAAACCAAAATATACAGTTAAGATATATTTTTTAAAAAACTTAATTTCCATTTTAAAATCTTGATAACTCATAGTCTGTATAGTGTGATAGAACATAAAATATTAAAAATGCATGTATTGTATATAAAGTCACACTGAAAATCAAATAGTGTATATCATACTGTACTTTATAAATTACTCAGTCTCAGGTATTCTGTTATAGCAACACAAAAACAAACAAATATAGAAAATTGGTACCAAGGAATGGAGTGCTGCTATACAGATAACTGAAAATGTGGAAGTGGATTTAGAACTGGGTAATGGGCAAAGTTTGGAGGAATTGGGAGGATTCAGAAGAAGACAAAAAGATGAGGGAAAGTTTGGAACGTTTTAGAGAATGGTTAAATGGTTGTGACCAGAACGCTGAAAGAAATGTGAATAAAAGTCATGCTGATGATGAAGTCTCAGATAGAAATGAGGAATTTATCAAGAATTGGACAAAAGCTCACTCTTGCTACACCATAGCAAGGAACTTGACTATATCTTGTCCATGCTCTAGAACTTTGTAGAAGGTGGGACTTAAGAGTTATGAACCAGAATATTTGGTAGAAGAAATTTCCAAGCAGCAAAGCATTAAGAAAACTGCACAGCTACTTGCGACAGCCTATGCTGAGTTATGGCAGAAAAGGCATAATGTAAAGCCAGAATTTAAAAGGGAAGCAGAGTGTAAATATTTGGAAAGTTTGCAGCCTGGCCATGTGGTAGAGAAGCAGACAGCAGCAGAAAAATGCAAGCGTGCAGCAGACAGACTGGTTGCTAAAGACATGAGCTTGGCGATGAGGCAGCCAGATGCTAGTAGCCAAGAGAATGGGAGAAGGTCCCTGAAGGCATTTCAGAAGTCTGGAAGGGCACCTTTCCCATCACAGACCCAGAGGCCTAGGGGGACCAAGTGTTCTTAAGGAGAGAGCTGGAGTACAATTGCCCTCGGAAACCTGCTCCCTGCATCCCAGCCACTCTGGCAGGAGGAGCCCTGCCTCAAGTGGCCCCAAGTGTGGTTCATACAGCAGCTCTGGAGAGCACAAGTCAGAAACCTCAGTGGTGTCCATGTCGTGTTAAGTCTGCTGGCTGTCACAACATGAGAGCAGTGGAGGTGTGGCAGCCTCCACCCGGATTTCAGAGGATGTATGGCAAAGCCTGGGAGCCCAGGCAGAGACCTGCCATGGGGCAGAGCTGCCACAGAGGCCATCTACTAGAGCAATGACAAGCAGAAAAGTGAGGTCAGAGCCCCCACAGAGAGCCCCCACCGGGGAAATGTCTAGGATTGCCAAGGCAGCAGGGCTGCCACCAGGAGTCTGGAATTGTAGGGCCACTGGCAATGTGCAACACTGGCCTGTAAAAGCCACAGGTACAGTGTAGCCCAGTGGACTGTGCCCAGCAGAGCTGTGGGGGTGGAGCTGCCTGAGGCTTTGAGGGTCTAGATGCCTCCATTGTGCCCAGGATGAGGGACTTGGAGTCAAGGAAGATTATTTTGGACCTTTAAGATTTAATGTCTGTCCTGCTGAGTTTTGAACTTGCTTGAAGCCTGTTTCTCCTTTCTTCTGGCCTATTCCTCCCTTTTGTAATGGGAATGTATACCCAATGTCTGTTTCACCCTTATATTTTGGGAGAAAATAAATTCATTTTTGATTTTTACAGGTTCACAGGTGGAAGGAGTTTTGCCTTTGGTCTCAGATGAGACTTTTTTGATTTTTACAGGTTCACAGGTGGAAGGAGTTTTGCCTTTGGTCTCAGATGAGACTTTGGACTTTGGACTTTTAAGTTGGTGCTAGAACAAGCTAAGAATTTTTGGAACTGTTGAGATAGAATAATTGTATTTTGTATGTGAGAGTGACATGAATTTTGGGGGGCCAGGGGTGGAATGATAGAGTTTGGATGTGTTGTCACCCCAAAACTCATGTGGAAATCTGATCCCAATGTGGCAGTGTTGGGAGCTGTTTGAGCCATGGGGGCTAATTACTCATGAAAGAATTAATGCTTTCCTGGGGGGTGGGATACTGAGTGAGTTCTTGCTTTATTTGTTCCCATGAGGGCTGTTTGTTTAAAAAGACCCTGGCACCTCCCCTCTCTCTCTCTCTCTTGCTTCCTCTCGCCATATGATCTGTTTGTACCCTTCAGCTGCCTGCTGCTTTCCACCATGAGTAGAAGCAGCCTGAGGCCTGCACCAGATGCAGCTGTCCCAGAATCTTGAACCAAATAAACTTCTTTTCTTTATAAACTACCCAATCTCAGGTATTCTGCTATAGCAACACGAAACAGACTAATACAATGATCTTGTCACCAACCTGATAGACTATTATTTTTCTCTTTGTAGTCAATTTTAGTATTTGTTTTTCCCCTTCTTCAATATAATTTTGTCTTGACTGTGCAAGGTATTCACATGGTTCAAAAGCCTAAACTTACTTCCACTCACTTTCATTGTTGACAATCTGTACTGATTTTAGTTTATCTCCCATTGTGCTTCTTTATGTAAAAATTATTTAATACACACATTTTTATTTTGTGATTTTTCATACTCGATGTAGCATTCTATATATACTCTTCTGCAACTTTTTTCCCCACTTAATGATAATTGGCAATGTCTAGATATCAGTTCATAGAGATTTTCCTTTATCTTCTTGTAGTTTCATAATCAGTCCATGCATTCCCTACTGAAAGACGTGGTGGTTTCCAATCTTTTGCTGCTACAAATCATACTGCACTGAATAACTCATTTTATATGCTGTCATGTATTTTTGAAACTGAGTATACATTGTTTGTTCCTAGAACTGCTTTCTTTGGGTCAAAGAGTAGTGTATATAATTTTGTTAAATACTGCCAAATTCCCTTTCATAGATTTTTTCCTTTCTTATCCTTCACCAATAACCTATGACAGTGTTATTTTTTCCAGAACATCACACCTGGTTATTTTTGGCATATAGTATGTGTCAAATGTGTCCCACAAAAGTTTGCATGTTGGAAACTTGATCTGAATTGTAACAGTGTTAAGAGGGTGGGTAAGCCAGTTATGGTAATTGAAAGTTGGAGCCATTAAGAGGTGATTAGATTGTGAGGACAGGACTCTCATGAATGCATCGATCCATTCAGGAGTAAAGGACACGGTTCTGATGGCTTTGTAAACAGAGCAAATGAGCAGGTTAGCTCTCTTGTTCAGCCCATTCGTGCCATGAGACACCCTGGTTGACAGGGGACCCTGTAGAGTATTCCCACTAAAAAGGATCTCACCAGATGGGTTCCTTTGACCTGGGACTTTCCTGCCCCCAAACTGTAAGAAATAAATTTTCTTCCTTTATAAATTACCCAGTTTCTGGTATTCTGTTATGAGCAACAGAAATGGACTAGCAATACAGCATATATGAATGTGTTATGGACTGAATTGTGTCTCCCTGAAATTTTTTTTTTTTTTTTTTTTTTGTCTTTTGTCTTTTTTCCATGTCCGGCAACGGATCGCAACCCTCAGTGTCGCCCCCGTACCGGACCGGGGACCGGCAACGGGATCGCAAGCCTCGGTGTTGCTCCCGCGCCTCGCTCAGCCAGTGAG
>NW_007728874.1:20241-22191 GCF_000696425.1 Galeopterus variegatus | reverse complement strand
GGGACCGGCAACGGGATTGCAACCCTCGGTGTTGCTCCCGCGCCTCGCTCAGCCAGTGAGCGGGAGCCGGTCCGTATGTGGGATCCGAATCCTCGGACGGGAGCGCCGCCGCACTTGCCAAGCGGCGCACTATCCAGTGCGCCACCGGGCCGGCCCATCTCCCTGAAATTTATATGTTAAAGCCTTAATCCTCTATGTTTTGTTTTTGGAGATATGGCCTCTCAGGAGATAATGAAGATTAAGTGAGGTCATAAGAGTGAGGCCTGAGTGTGATAGAACTGGTGTCCTTATGAGATGAGGAAGAGACACCTGAGTTTGTTCTCTCTCTCTCTCTCTTCCCTCCCTCCTCCCCCATGCTAGAACAAAGCAAGAGATGGCCATCTACACGTTAGGAAGAGAGTACTTGCCAGAAACCAACCATGATGGTACCTTGGTCTTGGACTTTTAAGCTCCAGAACAGTGAGAAAATAAATTTGTGTTGTTGAAGCCAGTCTATGGCATTCTGTTATGTCAGCTCGAGCAGACTAAAACAGAAGGCAATTCATTTTTATACATTAATTTATACCCTGCTAACTTGCAGAATCCTCCTTTTGATAATAATAATTTAGCCTTGTCTATCTTGAACTTTCCAGGTATATTATGAAATCAACTACAGATTAAATTATTTTTTCATAATTGTTATATTTCTATTGTTTTACGTTATTGAATTTTGTTGGCAAACACTTTCTATTTCATATCAAATGGAAACCATGTAACATCTTCTCTTGTTCCTGGCTTTAGGAAAAGTGTCTCTAAAATTTTTTTATGTAATATGAGGATTTTTTTCTTTTTGGCTGAAAACATATTTTCTCACATTTGGAAATTTTATTTTTATTCTTATTTTATTAAATTTTGTAAGAAATGGATGTTGAATGTTGTCTAAGACCATTTTGCTATCCATGTGGTAGTGATTTCATTATTTTTGTTTAATCAATTAATATGTTGAACAGATTAATATATTTCTTAATATTGAATAATCCCTGCATTTCTCCAATATATTTTACTTGTAAAATATATGTCAGTATTGGAAGTTCTATAAATGCTGTTTTCTGTTATTTTCTTAGGATTCTGTATCAATATTTATGTTACTAGTTTTCTCTCTCCTTTTTACTTTCATTTTATTCTTTCATTCTATTCCCTTCTTTCTTTTCTTCCATCTTTCTAGTTCTCTTTCTTCATTTAAATTTTTTTTAATCTTTACAGACTTTGCTATTGGTTCACATATACATTAAAATTGTGTGAAGAGGCTCAATGTTTCTGCATTCTCTGCACAATTTAAGTAGCATTATGAGTACCTGTTTTTAAAGGCTTGGCAGAAATGCCCTGTGAAGGGCCGACCCCGTGGCTCACTCGGGAGAGTGCGGTGCTGGGAGCACAGCGGCACTCCCGCTGCAGGTTCAGATCCTATATAGGGATGGCCGGTGCGCTCATTGGCTGAGTGTGGTGCGGGCGACACCAAGCCAAGGGTTGCAATCCCCTTACCGGTCACAAAAAAGGCCAAAAAAGAAATGCCCTGTGAAAACACTTGGATCTATTGTTTCTTTAGCGTATATGGGAGGTATTCTGAAAATGCATAAACTAGTTATTACTTTTTAAGAACCCATCAGATAAAATGTTCAAATGCTTTTACTTGCAAAACAGAGTATTTAAGGAAAATTCAATACTTTATGCATATTCTACATTTTATAGTAATCTAAAATAACTCCACACTGAATTCCCTTTCACTTTTGGTAACTTTTTTTCATAAATACTTACAGTTTCTCTTTCCTTTTTACTAAGGTAGGAATATCTCTTTGATGAAAAACAAATACCTTTTTAATGTTGGCTTTTATTTAAGAAATAAAGTTACACTTAGAGTGTCAAAGGAAGGGCCCATCACTCACTTGAAACAAAAAATTAAAAGCTGAATCT
>NW_007728874.1:18341-20010 GCF_000696425.1 Galeopterus variegatus | reverse complement strand
CTTATGGGATTTGGAGAAGCACTGAATTCAAGAATCGGTGAACTTCACAGTGTTTGTAAATTGGCTGACTTTCAACTGCGGAAGCAACAGAGCGGGGTAAGAATCTTGCTGATTGGCTCATTTCCAGAAGTGTGCTCACTGAGGGAGGCTGACACTGACCTTGTGACTTTCAGTTTGCAGGGACATTGACAAGAAGCTCTGGGTGATTAACCAGGACAGGTTTAATACTGAAACTGCAGCACCTCGTTCATGAACCAGGATGATGGCCAAAGAACAATTCACCGTTTCTTGTGTTTGATGAATGCGAAAATTTTATTTCTTACATTTTAATAAATAATAAATTATTTCCAGCGTATCCAATATATAGTGGATTGAGTAGTTTTGTGCTTCTCAAAACTAGTTGGCCTTTGCTACTTTGTGAGGTTTTTTAATTTATTAAAATAAAAGTGGCTAGTAATGACATGCATTTATTTAACACAAATAAGTTTTAATGTACATAGAAACTGACTTGACCTATTGTAATTAACTGTTAGTTTTTAGGAAATTCCTTATACACAGAGTACAACAACTAGAACAGGTTATGAGAGTTCTTTATTTTAAAAAAAATAAGCATTTTAAAATTTAATTTCTTAATATTCACTTGACATTATTATTTATTCTTTTATAGAAAACTTAGATTATCAAAAAATTAGATGAATAGGAAAGGAAATGAAAATAACAACTCACAAGGTATTAAAGTTCTATTAAGCAAAAAACAAACGTTTGTTCATTACTTCCATTTTTTAAATTTAATATACTCAAAATATGGTACCTGTAAAATAATATTTGAATTATAAAATTTGAGATTATCTATAATCATTGTGCATTCCAAATGAGATTTAAAATACCTTTATATGTTTTATTTATAGTAGCAATATAATAACAATAATATTCTACCCTTTTTTTGTTTTCATTTTGTTGGCTGGCTAGTATGGGGATTCAAACATTTTACTTTGGTGTTACAAGGCTGTGCTCTAACCAACTGAGCTAACTGGCCAGGCTAGCTATGTTAAAAGAGCATTATTTAATAAGTATCTTGCTTATCTGATTTGCTAACTCTATCTTCTGCTTGTAGAGTTGCTGAGTTTATGGGTCTCTGTTGTACAACACCTGGTGGAATTGAATCACTACGGAATTTAGCAAGCTAAAAGAAGGATTAATTGGTAACTGAAATTCATGGAGCAAGAAGCTTGAAATGTAGTTAAATGAAGAAACTAAACTATGTCAAGGGGTTTTCTTACATAAACTCACAATCCCCCTGAAATAAAGGAGCTGGTCAAAAGCATTACTGTGTAAGACGTGCAACATGTTATGTACAAATGGTGTTTTCAATCTTAGCACCAAACACATCTTGGGCTAGATAATTTGTTGTTTTCTTTGCTTCGCAAGGTTTTTAGCAGCATCCCTAGATTCTAGCCGCTAGGTGCCAGTAACAATCCCTCCCAACTGTGGCACAAATACTGGTGTCCAGATACTGCTGAATGTTCCCTGTGGGTGGGGGTTGGGCGGCAAAATAGTCCTCAGTTGATAACCATTGGTCTACTGTGAAGTATATATATCTCTTGTTTTATGTTTCTTCCTGGCTGTTGCCTTGACCTCTGAATATATGAAATCATGAAAAAAAAAAAAA
>NW_007728874.1:13295-17639 GCF_000696425.1 Galeopterus variegatus | reverse complement strand
ATGTTTCTTCCTGGCTGTTGCCTTGACCTCTGAATATATGAAATCATGAAAAAAAAAAAAATCTACCAAGTCAGGAGAGTAGTTCCCCACCATACCTGAGCCAGCTTCAAGTTTGCCAGATTCAAGATTAACTTACAAACAAAAATCTCATTCCTCTATGACATTCATAATCAATTAGAAAAGAGAATGTGAAATGAAAAAAAAAATTCCTAATAGTATTAAGAAGTATATAGAAAATAGTCTATACACAAAGAGTTCACGGGAAGAATGCAAAATTATATTCTATGAAGGCGCAGAAGAAAATTAAAATAAACTCAGAAATATACCATATATATGTATATATATACACAGTATATATATAGGTGGGCTTACCTAATTATAAAAGTGACATTGGTCTGTGATTTTCTTTCTTTTTAAAGTCATCATCAAATGTATGGGTTGAATTATGTCTCCCCATAAAGGATGTGATAAAGTTTTACTCCCTAACTCAGAATGCAATCTTATTTGGGAATAGAGCTTTTACTGACCCTAGTAACTGAGGTAGTCAAGTTAGAATGAGGTCATTAGGATGAGCTCTAATCCAATATGACTGTCATTCTTATAAAAAGAGGAAATGTGGACGCAGAGGGAATGCAATGTGAAGACACCCAGGGAAAACACAATGTGATGACAGAGAAATTGGAATGATGCATCTACATTCCAAAGGACACCAAAGATCGCTGGCTAGTATCTGAAACTAGAATAGTGCAGGGAAGGATTCTCCTACAGGTTCCAGAAGGAGCATGGCCCCACTTAGTCCTTGACTCAAAACTTCTAGCCTTCAGTACCATAACGCAAATAGTTTCTTCAGGTGGCCATCACTAATATGCCTATCCAAAAATGTAACTATGTTTTGAAATTCTGGAAGTATTCAATATTAATGAGTGACACTTTATTACAATATTTTATATTAAAATTTCCAATAATTACAGCATCTTATAAGTGGAGCAACTGTTGTTGTTTATGTTGTTTATGTCAAATGTGTTATTTTAAGAAGCTAATTTTTTGTTGGTGTACATGCTATAGCTTTTTTGTTGCTTCTCCCACATCAACTCTTTCTCTTCCCCTTCTTCCCTCCAAACAGAACTCTGGTTTATTCAGATATCTACTCTGTCCCCACACACTGCATGAGTTCTAAGATAACATGACTCATTTAATGATTAAGGTGTGATAAAACTAATCGCGATGGTTTCATAACCCTTGCTAAGTATTTTATTCAGAAACACCGTGGTCAAATCAGGCCAGTATGTGTGAAGACAGGCATGTCTGCATCTTGTGGGATAGAAGCTTCCTTATTTTTTCTGGAGGAACTTAAGGAAGCATCGTTAAATTTTAGATGAACTTTAATGAGGAAGCATGTTGCATTGAAAATGTTACTGCAATATTCCCACTACCACAGGACACCAGCCATAGTAAGAAATCAACTCTGTATATCAAAAAGCAGTCAGAAAGACCTTTGGGCCACATTTTAATATTTCTGAAACCTATTTTATATAAAAATTAATTTCTATGAGCCAATAATTATCCTTGTAACAATTTGAGTTGGCTTTTCTGCTACTTAATTCCAAAATCATATTAACTGGTCCCTGCTTATAACTATTTAACTATTTGTAAAGTCATGCTTTATTATATTTTAAATCAAAATTAGACATATACTACCTAATGAGAAGTCATTAGCATAAGCATAAAATCACAAAATTATATAATTAAATGAGAGTTTAGAAATTTTTAAGACTTATTTTCCTAATATCACAAGTAAATAGAAATTTAAGCTGTGAATAAGTACGCCGGGGATTATGAGCTTGCTAGTTCATGAGGATTTCATTCTCACGGAGGCCTATTTTTTAACCCGCCACAACACATTTGAAGGATATGGAACACTCCCAGCCTTTTTGTAACTTACACTTTCTTCGACTGTAAGGAATTCAGAAATGTTGCTTTATTCTCATGCAGAAGAGCTCTATCTCTCATGGAAAAGTCATTGTTCTGATTACTGTAGAATATATTTATATTACCAAAGTGAAATCTTCATATTATTTTACCATGTCATCTCCAGTATCGCAAATGATGACCATTGACTATACAGAATAATAATTTTTAAACATCTAGTATGAGTAAAAATATCAAAGGACATTATAAGTTCTTTGATTTTTCCTCTTTGCTGAATGGTTTATTTTCTTTTTATTTATTGATTGCTAATTTATTGAAATGATTGCACATATCCATTGGTTACAACATTCAGTGTCAATACCTGTGTGCAATATGTGAAGCTCAAATCAAGATAATGACTATATTATCATTACACAATGTATTCATTTTTTTGTGGCACTTCACCAGTTTGTCACTAAGTCCCCTCCTCCACCCCCTCCTCTGGTGGCCTCAGTTCCATTCCCTTCTTTTGAAAGTTCAAGAATTTATTGTGATTATTGTATCTTTCTTTCTTTCTTTTTAAATTAATTATTATTATTTTTAGCTCCCACTTATGAGTGAGGACATATGGTATTTCTCTTTCTGTGCCTGGTTTATTTGACTTAACATAATTTTCTCTAAGTTCAACTGTATTGCTGAAAATGGCAGAATTTCATTCTTTTATTATGGCAGAGTAGTATTCCATTTGGTTTATATACCAAAATTTCCTTATCCAGTCATCCGTCAATGGACATTTAGGTTGGTTCCAACTCTCAGCTATTGTAAATAGAGCTGCGATAAATATGGCAGTGCAGGTATCCCTTCAACATGATGATTTCCATTCCTTTGGGTATATACCCAGCGGCAGCGTTGCTGGATCGTTTGGCAATTCTATCTGTAGTCGAGAAAGTTCCATACTGTTTTTCATAATGGCTGCTCTAATTTACAGCCCCACCAACAGTGTAGGGGGGGTTTCTTTTCTCCACATCCTCGCCAGCATTTGTTATTTTCTGTCTTTTTAATAATTGCCAATCTAACTGGGGTGGGATGATATCTTTATATGGTTTTGATTTACATTTCTCTGACGATGAGTGATGTTGAGTGTTTTTTCACATGTTTGTTGGCCATTTGTATATCTTCTTTTGAGAAAAGCCTGTTTAGTTACTTTGCCCATTTTTAATCGGTTTACTTATATTTTATTGTTCAGTTGTTTGTGTTCCTTGAATATTCTGACTATTAATCCCTTGTTAGATGCATAGTGTGCAAATATTCTCTCCCATTCTGTAAGCTGTCTTTTGGCTCTGTTAATTGTTTCATTTGCTATGTAGGAGCTTTTTAATTTGATATAATACAATTTTTCTAAAATTTCTTTCCATTGCTGCCTGTGCTTTTTTGGTCTTATTCATAAAGTCTTTGCCCTGTCCTACCTCCAGAAGTGTTTCCCCTAAGTTTTCCTTTAGAAGCCTTAAAGTTTCAAGTCTTATATTTATGTCTTTAATCCACTTTGATTTGATTTTGGTATATTGCAAGAGGAACAGGTCTAGTTTTGTTCTTCTACCTATGGATGTCCAATTTTCCCAGCACCATTTATTGAAGAGGCAGTCTTTTCTCTGTTTGTTTTTGTTTTCTTCCTTTATTAAAAATCAGTTGGCCATAAGTATATGGGTTGATTTCTGGGTTCTGTATTCTGTTCCATTGACCTGACTGGTTTTATATCAGTATCACGTTGTTTTGTTTTTTTATACCTATGCAGTATAATTTGAAGTCAGGTAGTGTTATGCCTCCAGCTTTATTTATTTATTTATTTATTTATTTATTTATTTATTTATTTATTTATTTATTTATTTATGGTCAGGATTACTTTGGCTATTCAGGGTCTTTTGATGTTTCATATAAATAGTAGCATTCTTTTTTCTATTTCTGTGAAAGCTGTCATTGGTATTTTCATGGGGGTTGCATTGACTCTGTAGATCACAAGTAGTATAGACATTTTCACAATATTTTTCTTCCAATACAAGAGCATGGAACATCTTTCCATCTTTTTGTGTCCTCTTTAATTACTTTCAGCAATGATTTGTAGTTGTTACTTTAGATATATTTCACCTCCTAGGTTAAATTTATTCTCAGATTTTTTTTTTTTTTTTGGTGACTATTTTAAATGGGCTTGCTTTCTTGATTTCTTTTTGTGCTAGTTCATTGTTGGAGTATACAAACATTACTGATTTTTGTCTGTTGATTTTGTATCAGTTCCAAAAGTTTTTTTGTGGAATCTTTAGATTTCTCTCTCTCTCTCTCTCTCTCTCTCTCTCTCTCTCTCTGTGTGTATATATATATATAACCATGTCATCTGTAAACAGGGATAGTTTGACTTTGTCTTTTTCTATCTAAATGACCATT
>NW_007728874.1:0-12793 GCF_000696425.1 Galeopterus variegatus | reverse complement strand
ATATAGAACCATGTCATCTGTAAACAGGGATAGTTTGACTTTGTCTTTTTCTATCTAAATGACCATTATTTATTTCTCTTGTCTGATTTCTCTAGCTAGTACTTCAAATACTTTGTTAAATAGGAATAGTAAGAGTGGGCGTCCTTGTCTTATTCCTATTCTTAAGGGAAAAACATTCAAGGTTTTCCCCATTCAGAATGATATTGGCTGTGGGCGTGTTGTATATGGCTTTTATTGTGTTGAGATATTTTCCATCTGTAGCTAATTTGCTGAGAGTCTTTACTATGAGGCATTGCTGAATTTTGTCAAATGCTTTTTCTGCATCTATTGAGATAATCATATGGCTTTTATACTTCATGGCTTTTATTGTGTTGAGATATTTTCCATCTATAGCTAATTTGCTGAGAGTCTTTACTATGAGGCAATGCTGAATTTTGTCAAATGCTTTTTCTGCATCTATTGAGATAATCATATGGCTTTTATACTTGATTTAGTTGATGTGGTGTATCACATTAATTGACTTGCATATGCTGAACCATCCTTACTTCCCTGGGATGACTCCAACTTGATCTTGGTGTATCAATTTTTGATATGTTGCTGTATTCTCTTTCCTAATATTTAGGTGATGATTTTTGCATCTGTGCTCATCAAAGATATTGGCCTATAGTTTTCCTTTTTTGTTGTATCTTTGTCTGGTCTTGGTATCATGGTGATGCTGGCCTCATATAAGGAGTTTGGGAGAATGACCTCTGTTTTGAATTTTTGGAATAGTTTGAAGAGAATTGGTATTAATTGCTCTTAAAGGTTTGATAGAATTCAGCAGTGAAGCCATCCAGTACTGTGCTTTTCTTTGTTGGGAGACTGCTGATTACTGCTTCAATCTTGTTGCTTGTAAATGGTCTGTTCAGTTTTTCTATGTCTTCTGGATTCTGTCTTGGTAGTTTGTATGTATCCAGAAATGTATCCATTTATTCCAGGTTCTGAAATTTGTTGGTATATAGTTGTTTATAATAGTCTCTAATGATTCTTTGGATTTCTCTGTAATCAGTCATATTGTCTCCTTTTTAATTTCTGATATTTTTGTTTAGATTTTCTCATTTTTTCAGTTTACCTGCCAATGGCTTGTCTATCTTTTTACCTTCTCAAAAAATCAACTTTTTTGTTTTATTGACCTTTTTATCCTTTGGGGTGTCTTCATTTCATTTAATTCTGCTCTAATCTTAATTATTTCTTTCCAATTACTAATATTGGGACTGGATTTTTCTTGTTTTTCTAGTTCTTTGAGGTATAGCACTAGATTGTTTATTCGAGATCTTTCTATTCTTTTGATGCAGCATTTATTGCAATAAACTTCCCCCTTAGTACTGAGTCTGCAGTATCCCACAGGTTTTGGTATGATGTGTATTTATTTTCATTATTTTCAAGAAATTTTTTTGGTTTCCTGTTTAATTTCTTCTTGGAAATTGGAGTTTAATCCTTAGGTCTTTCAGGAGCATGTTGTTTAATTTGCATGTTTTATATAGTTTACAGAGTTTCACTTGTTATTGATTTCTAATTTGAATCTGTTGTGGTCTGAAAAGATACTTGAAATTATTTCAACTTCTACAGATTTGTTGAGACTTGATTTGTGACTCAACTTGTGGTCTGTCCTGGAGAATGTTTATGTGCATGAGAAGAATATGTATTTTGTACTTGTTGGATGAAATGTTTGTAGATATCTGCTAGGTCCATTTGGTAAAGTGTAGTTTAAATCCTGTGTTTTTCTGTTGATTTGTTCCCTGGATGATTGATCCATTGTTGAGAGAAAGTGTTGAAGTTCCCTACTATTATTGTACTGGAGTATCTGTGGTGTTGGGTTCATGTATATTTATGATTGTTATGTCTTCCTGCTGGGTAGATCCCTTTATCATTATATAGTGGCCTTTTTTTTGCCTCCCTTTATGGTTTTTGGTTTAAAGTATATTTTATCCTATGTGAGAATACTCCTGCTTGTGTTTGGTTGCCATTTGCGTGCTATATCTTTTTCCATCCTTTCACTATTAGTGTGTGTGTTTTTACAGGTGTGGTGAGTCTCTTGAAGACAGTGTATAGTTGGGTCTTAACTTTTGATCCAATCCATCAGTCTGTGTGTTTTGAGTGTGTAGCTTAATCCATTTACATTTAGGATTGCTATTGAAAGTATTGTCTTACTCCAGGCATTTTATTGATTTACATTTACATGTTTTAAATGTCTTTTATTCCTTTCCTCCCCTTGTAATGTTTGTATTTGATGTTTGTTGTTATTCTTTTTTTTTTTTTTCTTGAGGGGGTAAAATCTAGTTTCTTTCTGCCAGTTAGTTTTGTTCTCATAGCAATAATTATCATTTTTCAGATTCCAGATACAGGACTCCCTTGAGGATTTCTTGCATGGCTGGTCATGTGGTAGCAAACTCAGAAATACACTACTTTTCCTTCATTTCTGAAGTATAACCTTTCTGGTTATGGTATACTTGGCTGGCATTTTTAAAAAATTATTATTTTTACATTTTGAATATATGATCCCATTTTTTTCTGGTCTGTAGAGTATTTGTTGAGAAGTCTGTGGTTAGTCTGATGAGGCACTTCTCTTGGTGCTTTTAAGGTTTTCTCTTTGTCTTTGAGCTTTGCCAGTTTGACTATAAAGTGTTTCAGAGAGGATATTTTTGGGATAAATCCATTTGGGGATCTGTGAGCCTGCTGGATCTGAAGGTCTGTGTCTCTCACTGTACCTGGAAAGTTTTCCATTATTAATTCATTAAATAGGTTTTAAATGTCTTTTTCTTTTCCTCCCTTTCTGGAATACCCATGATTTGGGTATTTGTGCACTTAAGGTTGGCTCCTAGCTCTCTAAGAGTTTCTTTTTTTTTTTTTCCTCCCTCCCCCCCGCCTTTTTTGTTGTTGTTCTTGTCTGCCTGGGTTATTTTGAAAAGACTGTCTTTGAGATGAGAAATTCTTTCTTCTGCTTCCTCTAAACTGCTGCTTAAGCGCTCAGTTGTGTTTTTTATTTCATTGAATGATTCCTTCAGTTCTAGGAGCTCTGCTATATTTTTTTAAGGTATTAATATCTTCATAAATTTCTTCCTTCATATTCTGGCAGAAATTCTTTCTTCTGCTTCCTCTAAACTGCTGCTTAAGCTCTCAGTTGTGTTTTTTATTTCATTGAATGATTCCTTCAGTTCTAGAGCTCTGCTATATTTTTTTAAGGTATTAATATCTTCATAAATTTCTTCCTTCATATTCTGGATATTTTTTTCTCCTTTCTTTGTGTTGTCTACCTGAATTTTCTTGTATCTCATTAAGTCTCCTTAAGAATATTGCTCAGAGTTTCTTTTTCGTCATTTCAAGCGTTTTCTGCTCTATGGGATCTATTCCCTGAGAATTAGTCTATTATTTTGGTGGTGGTATAGTTTCTTGTTTTCTCCTGTATCTACTATCTCTACATTGATATCTGGACACTTGGCAGAACAGTTGCTTCTTCTGTTACTGAGGAGTGGTCTTTGTGGAGAGGTATTTCCTCCTCTTTTTCCAGGCTCCACTGGTAACTCTATTTGTGTCGATACAATTTAGTGGGAGGTGGGCCACCTGCACAGTGGCTGTGACTGTTATTGTGGTGACTATGTGACTGCTATATTTATACCCTTGCACACATTATAAGTCTGATAGTTTAAAATTATTTTTATAAATATATCATATATTTTACAGCTTACATTATTTAACAAGTTGGTTACACATACATTTCTTTTCATAAGTAGATTTTCTATGTCTAATTATAAAATATTATTTCAACAATATTGAAAGTTCCATCCATGAATCTCTTAATTATATTTATGGGTAAATGAAAGTGTCTGAGATAGGTTTAATACCTTTTTGTCTGAGATGTTAAATTTTTTTTACAGTTTTGTATTTATGGTCCTTGAATATTTTGAAAATACAGTAGAAAGTAAAATGGAAAGTACTCAATTTTTATTTGTAAAGTTTAAAGTGATTATTATAGATGTTTACTCATGCAATTTTATTCATAATGGGCAATTTTCTAAACTTACTGTCCTCAGAAATGGTGATAAAGTGATATTGATATTTACAAGCCCTTATTATGTAATGTGAGCTTTAACTGTATTATGTTGTATTATGTTTACAAAATGATTTTATTTTAGATACCATTATTTTCCTCATTTCATATTATGGTTACTGGGGCTTAGAGATATTAATTAACAGTAAATTAGGGGAAGAATTAAGACCCAAATTTAGAGGTATTTGCTCTTTAATTACAAATTCTAAACCAATATGATATTCTCTCTCAAAATAAAAGAGAATTTTCTAAATGAGTATGTGTTCATACTTTTATGAGACAAATACGAAATTTTCAAGATTTTTACTTAAAAATTATTATTATTTTTCTCTCAGCAAACAAAAATACCCGAATAACTTGAGTGATACTACATGCCAAGAGATAATAGAAATCTTAGGGGGGGTTTCATAGAATTTGAGAATATAATTTTCAAAAATAGCCAACTTGATTATGAAAATAGAACAAAATGAAACAGTGTGGTGACATTCTCAAGAATATATAACAATATCTGAAAATATATACAGAAATATATCTGTATGTGATTTGGAAAATATCTGAAATAGCTGTCTTAGTACATTCCAGATGGATGACAATTATTACCTCCATAGAAAGAAGTTAGAAGATGTGGAGTCAAAAGGAATTTTACTTTGATTCTTTTTAATGATGATATATTACTGTTAGTTATGTCACTAAATAGTAAAAAATGTGTAAAAAATATATATTGGTACACAAAAAGGTCTTTGGACACTGTCTATCCCATAGGAGCAATCAGTTCAAGTCAGCCAGCATTACTATTATTTTTAATATACAGATCTGAGCAGAAAGATACTTTCCAATTCAACCTGACCTGTTAATGTGCTGCTAGATCTTTCAACTAATTTTCCTTCTGAAAATCAGAAGACTCTGTTAATAATGCTTCCATTGTTCAGTGATTTTTTTATCTCATATATTGAAATTTAAAGAGAACTCCCAATGTAATTATTTTGTTTATTTGTTTCCATAAAATTAAGTCTTAAGTTTTCTTTAAATTTCCTTAAAGGAGAGAAATAGAAAATGTTTACCCAAGCAAATAGAACTGTTGCTATAATCAAATTTTCCTGGAAGGAACCAGATAAAAGTTAAAATATTTTAACATGAGAAAGAATAATATTAGGATTAAGGCAAGGATTAGGAAAATGAGGTCGTTTTATCTGCACTTGGTATTGAAGAAATGATTTCTGTCTGGTGAAGGTCTTTTTGACCTAGTTCAGAAAAATTTAGACTTCAGGAATGATTAGATGTTCCCATATACATTCAGATCTCTCACAGCCTAATTGTGCACTGCCATATCTCACCAATTGCAGGGAACCGTCATAGAGGGTCCTGACTAATCATGTCTCAACAATCTCTCTCTCCTCATACATCTTCTTTCTATGAATCTATAGGAGAATTTTGAAATCAAATATTTGATGTTCCTGGACATTGAAAATTAAACTATATTTTTACAATCTCAACCAATTTATAACACATTAGTAATTATAAGGAGTTTTCTGAGCAATCTCAGATCCTATCTTAAACTGAAAGCCAAAAGCAATCAAATAAGGAATTGCTCATTCTCCACGTTTTAAGATAGATTTAAGCATGTCCTAATTTGCTCATCTAAAATAGCCTTTAACACTCAGGCTCCGACTGTGCTCTATACCCTTCATGGTCAAAATGTAATATGACCTTTTCCTTGTAAGCTGCAGCCATTCACACTGCCACTGGCACTTGGGAATCCAGATGATGCAGTTACCTATTGCTGCAATTTTTTAAAATACGTGAATAAACAGAATACATAAAGCTTTGGCACATTCGAATGTGGTGTCATAATCTATATATGTGGCATAAACACACTAACAGCCCTAGATTGATTAAACTACAGGGACCTTGAATATTATATGAAGATACATTCAAAAAATACGTGAATAAACAGAATACATAAAGCTTTGGCACATTCGAATGTGGTGTCATAATCTATATATGTGGCATAAACGCACTAACAGCCCTAGATTGATTAAACTACAGGGACCTTGAATATTATATGAAGATACATTCATAAATAAGAAAGCACAAGACTCTTAAACAAAGACAAACATTTCCTGCAGAAAATGAGGCAACAATAAGGAATAAAAATTAAAAAAACTCCAGTCCTGTTTCATTACTGCACAAAATATGATGTTTTCTGAGAAGTACTATAACATAATTTAGTGACAAAATATTGGCTTATGGACTCTCAAGTTTTTTTTCATCATGACCATTTATTGTCTGTAACTGAAAGAAAAGAAACCATTACCTTTAACTAAAGAGGCTTATGTTAAAATGGAATAAGCTACAGGTTTCCACAATCTTCAATGCTATACACTTTGAAGAGCTATCATGCAGCCTTTAAATAGCAACCAAAAAACTTGGCCCTATGATTTTGAAGTGCTTGAAGGTCTGCAAGTATCATATTACTAGACATATTATTTTTTTAAAAAATTTATATTTATTTATTTTTAAATGACATATATTGATTGTACATATTTATGAGGTACATAATTATAATTCAATACATGTGTACAATGTGTGATGATAAAACAGTGGTAATAAGCACATTCATCATCACAAAAATTTATCATTTCTTTGTGATAAGAGCATTTGAGCTCCTCTCTTCTGGCCATTCGAGAACATGCAATAAATTTCCAGTGGCACAATCAGCTAGTGCATGGTACTTATAAAGCTAGACATTTTAAGATTACACTATAATTGCATTATTAAAAATTCACAAGTGCCATTTTAAATCTGGGCTCTTACTGAGATGAGATATAGGTCTTTTTTTACTTGTGAGTTTCACACATATTTCAAACTTACTAAATATAAAGAAAATGATATCCTTGTTTTCTTATACATTCTAGTAGAATTTTCAAGATCATAACGCTAAGGCATGTTTCAAAAATGCATAACTTTGGGTAAATAGATCATCAATCATAGAAGAGACTTGTATTTTTCATTGCAAACAGTATCCATTAAGTTGTGAATTTTTTTCAGCTCGTTCCATATTATTGAAAATGATCAATAGACGGCAATGAAATTGTCTACAAATAGACTTTTGATTGTATCTAAAATGATGTACTCATCACTCAAGTTAAAATCATTTGGGCTGTGATGCATCGTTCTGGATCTCCAAATGATAGAAGGATTATGCTAAAGAGAAGTGACAAGTGGCATAATGTCAGTCTTAGGGAAAACAATTATAAAAGCCTTTTGACATTTTTATCAATAGCTTGATAACGGGACTGAAAACTTTTTTCAATAAAGTCATGATTGCTACTAGTTTTGCAGGGGTACATTACATTCCACGTTTCTGGGAAAATTCTTAGAAGCATACTCAGTAGCCCCCAAAATTGTGATTAAATCTGAAAATCAGGCCCATTAGAATTGTGCACAGGAATAACTGATGGCCACCCACATTCCAACTCAAATCCCAGGCACTGCAGTGGAAAAAGTGATGACCTTAACAATTCTGGCAATTTGGAGACATAGCATTATTGCATTTGTTAGGAGAGGTCATAAGAACTAGGAAGTAGTGAAAAACATACCATCATTGATGTAGCATGTGCAGGAAAACAGTGACCTCGGTTGTTAAACTATGCTGTCAGGAAAGAGAGATGAAGGAATGGAACAGACTGAGTGTGGGTATGTGTCCATATGTGCTGTATGTGGGAGACTGAGTGTCACCAGCAGCGTGGTTAGGGTGACAAACTAATGTCATTATCGGCATATGGCATTGAACAAAGCGTGTCTACACGTGAAAGGAATTGGGGAAACAAAACTAACGGAATGAAAGTTAACTCTGTCTTTGGCTTGGAGGGGAGAACCCAGACAGTCTGGTTAGTATGAGGATGCTGGCCTCAAATGAACTTGACAGAGGTCGGACCATAGGTTTTGTCATTATCACTGTTCTGCTGAGTATTTCCAGTACTTCAGTTTCCAGGCTCTTAGGAGGATTTTTCTTCCCTATTTAAGTCTGCATTGGCCATGTGCCTTTCTTTGACAAAGGAAATGTGAATAAAAATAAAACGTGCTACTTTTTCTTAGGGGATTTAAAAGCCAATGGGAGGTTGACCACATCCTCTCCCCATTTCCACTACTATGGAGAAGTGAAAGAGGGTTGAAAATAAGACTCCAGAAACCTGGGTCCCTGGCTGACTACAATAAGCAGAGCCCCTTGCTATCACTTGGAAAGGCAACCCAAGTTAAAAGTGGTCTCTCTTAAGCCTGTGAGATTTGGAGGCTAATAGCATACTCTGCAAACCATACTATATCCTGTATACTCTACTATTTGTTTTTCTAATAACATATGATGTAGGTCATATTTGCATACAATTATTTGCCATCTGTCTATCTTCTTTGGTAAGATGTCTGTAAGGGTTTTTCAGACCATTTTTTGGTCAGCTGGTTCATTTTGTTATTGTTGAGTTTTATGAGTTCTTTGTATGTGATAACAATCATTTATCAGGTATGTCTTTTGTAAATGTACTTTTTAAATATACAGAAATATTATTTACCACTCTGTGGCTTGTCTTTTCATTCTCTTGACAGTGTCCTTTGCAGAGCATAAAATTTTAAATTTAATGAAGTCCAGGATATCAATTTTTTCTTTCATGGATTGTACCTCTGGTGTTGTATTTAACTCATCATCAAACTCAAGGTCATCCATGTTTTCTCCTATGTTATTTTCTAGGAGTTTTAGTTCTGTGTTTTAAATTTAGACCTATGATTCATTTTGAATTGATTTTTATGAAATGGATAAAGTCAGCTTCTACACTCGTTTTCGCACATGGATGTCCAATTGTTCCAGCACCATTTGTGGATAAGACTATTTTTGCTCCACTGTTTTGTGTTAGTTCCTTTGTCAAAGATCAGTTGACAATATTTGCGTAGGTTTGTTTCTGAGCTTGCTATTGTGTTCCATTGATCAATGAATGCATTTTTTGCCAACACCACACTGTCTACTGCTATGTGACTTAGCCCATCACAACTGGTGCCTGGTCCTTCCTTTTATGCACAATCACAACCAGCAAGAAGCTACTGCAGAACATGCACCACTAATATGAGAAAGTAAATAAAAAAACAAGGAAGATATGCAGTTCATGAAACAGGAGATTTAGCGAGGATTATGACAGTGAATGCCAGCTCCAGAGAGCATGTCATATTAAGGGGAGTGACCATAATGAGGGAGTTGTCACAAATCACAAAATAAAACCAAACAGCAATGACAAATTATTTAAAATACTTAAACATTTTGACAATAATTCCTAAGTGGTTGGCAATTCTATTAGAGCATTTTAGCAGCTACTATATGTTAAACTAAGAAGAAAATTAAAAATCAAAGTCATTATTAATTAAAGGAAAAACTGAAAGTTGTAAAATAAAGGAAACAGCCATAATAGAGCATTTGGCTTAATACAGAACATGATATTCAAAATGATAACAATATAAACAATAATAATGTAAAATTCAGTATTGAGATTGAGTTAAATTTTAGGTGAGTGAGAAAAGTAGAGGTGAGAAATGACTGTGTAAATAAAGGAATACTTCAACCAATTAGAAGCCAATAAAAGCATCTTGTCTAAAAAGAGTACTGTAATTAGGTGAGTGAGAAAAGTAGAGGTGAGAAATGACTGTGTAAACAAAGGAATACTTCAACCAATTAGAAGCCAATAAAAGCATCTTGTCTAAAAAGAGTACTGTAAGAAATTAAATGATAACCATATTGCTTGAAATATAAGGACAACACAAAGCAGTGAAAACCAGCAATTCTGGTATACAGGCTGGAGCTGGGAGATATGGGTTACAAAAAGAGACTTTTGTTTTTGATATGACAGTTAGTACCGTATGATTTTTTTAAAGTAATGTATATATGGTAATAGAGCTTTATTTTTTTATTTATTTTTATTTTTATTTTTATTTTTTTGGAGAGGGGGCAAGATGGCAGACTAGAGGTAATAGAAATTTAATATTTAAATTTTAATCATGTTTCTGCAATTTAATTACCTGTAAATATGTTCACTGCAAAATTTTGGCATAAGAAAAAGCACATCTGGAAGTTACATTTTTTAATAAACTAAAAATAGGATGTAGCGTTAACCTGAAGTGTGTTACCAGTTCTCTCAGAAGGACAGATTAAAGAGTTCCTAAAGACTACTGAAGTGTTTACAATTCAAACACACCTGAGGTACCTCTTCATATCCTGTTTTTCTGTAACTCTTGAGATCACTCAGGTCCTTGTACACCACCTGGGTTGAGAATTATCTGCCCACAATTCCCATCACACACTCTGGGAAATGTCTTTGGAAGAACACTATCTAAAGTCATTTACAAGATATTCAAATTTTTAGTAAAATGTCAATGCAAAGACTTTTTAAATGCCTGCCACATGTCAACTTAGTCTACCATAAACAATCAAAATTACATTTTTATTTTCTACATTTTTCCCCTGCAGAACCATGTTTCTCTTGCCAGTTGAATCATTTGCAATGCCAGCCGTAGGAATGTCAATATTAGAGGGTAAAAATATATTTTATAAGTGAGCCCACTGGGATCACATCCAAAGGCTAACCAGGATCCACTCAGTTTCATAAATAACGTTCTGTGTTATTGCCATTTCAGAATTTCAGAAATGACTCAGAAATGACCTGTGCAATGCTTTTATGGGTGTTGAAAATATACAAATAGTAAGATCCATAAAACCACTGCTTTAGCATTGTCCAAGCAAATGACTAGGGAGTCCATAGGTGGTAGTATCTACTCCAAATCAAGAAGGCAGTGAGCACTTCCTATAAAGCTATTAAAAGTGTCGAGCGGGAGTAAAGACAGAGGGAAAAAACAGTGAAATAGTATGGGACAGTCAAAAGGAATGCACTTGAATTATATTTAGATAATTATGAGGGTCCACCATGGTTGGAGTTAATGGCATGAGACATGGACTGGATATTCCTTTTAATTCTTTCAGGCAGTTTCCTTACATCAAAGTATCAATCAGCAATCTGTTGAATACCCATGGGGAAGGCTGACTCTACATATCTCAAATGTTCTTTGATAATCACTTCTACCTCTAGCTGTCTTGTCTCAAGTTCATCTCAACTTCATCTCAGCTTCAGACTCAGGCATCTGCAGGGCTCTATTTAAATTCTCTTCCTAGTGCTGCAGTTTGAAGTCTCTCAAGACAGTAAGCTGAGGCCCTTTAGGATTCACCTCATTTGTTCTCCATGCCTCAGGGATCACTGCCTTTCCTTACCTGCTGTCTTGTGGATTTATTTTGTCCAGAGTTTTAGTTTGCTTGCTATTTTAATTTAAAGGTAAATTCTAGTTCCTCTTACTCCCAAGCAATGGGATTCCAAGAATACCTTTTGCATAAAAATGTAATATTTTACTGTGAAGGTTATGTCATATATCTAGGTAACAATGGAAGACATTACTAATACAGAAGGTGGGGTACGTGCAAAAGGAATTTTGCTGCTGTAAGGGTTTTAGCCACTGCATAAAATGGTACAATTAACTCTACTTGGGTTTTGAGAAGTTAAAAATAATTTTTATACACCCAGAGAAATCACTAGAATATAAATAAACAATCAAATCAAGAGGTGTAGCTAAAATCCAGTAAAGGAAATTTAATGAAATACTAAAGATATCAATTAACCCAAAAGAAGGCTAAACATTTAAAACAAAACAAAACAAACAAACAAAAAAAAAAACTATTGGAAAAAGGAGATAAAAAGCAAAACTGGATATTATGTCTCAAAATAACAATAAATACTTTAAATATGGATGGACTAAACACTCTAATTACAAAACACAGGTTGTCACTTCATTTAAAATAAAACAAAACCAACTATAATCTATCTACAAGAGATGCATTTTAATAATAAACATGCAGATAGGTTAAAAGTAAAACAGTAAAGAAGAATAGAGTGTTAAAAGGTGTTAGTGACTATATTAAAAAATAGTCAAAATAGTTATCAAGGCAGGAAATAAGGCCAAATATTTCAAAATGGAAAAAGCATCAATTTACAATACGTAGAAATAAATATATTTTTATATAGTAGCAAAGCTTCTTAATATACAGAACAAATACTGACAGACAATGAAATGAAGATATGAGTATAACACAGTGTTTGTTTAACTCACCAGACTGGGAGGAAATGGGAAGAAAAAGCTGAGCAATACCAGGTGAGGTGACATGTTAATGGAAATATTCATATATTGCTAGAGCAAGCATGACTTGGCATACATAGTTTGGAAATAATTGAGCAAAGTTGATCTAATTAAACTTTTGCATATTCAAGAACTAAACAACTCAACACCAATTTCATGTTCAAATATTTTTTTTCAGCACCCTTTTGTAGCAGAATTAAGAAATCACAAAAAACTTTTGTCACTAGGAAAGTGAATAAATTTCATTATTGTGTGATAATGTCATAAACAGCAGAAATAATAAATTGTCCTTTTAATATGTATAGATTTCAAAGTCAAAGTGTTGATCAAGAAAAAAGTCACCTGATTATATTGTCAATACGATGTTAATATAAATTTAAGTAAAAATATTTGTGTACAAAATATACAAATTCATCATTAATGGATCGATAAAGATAGAATAAAAATTTAACAGCATGAATTGGAAATAAACATCCAATGTTAACAATA
>NW_007728873.1:274081-274568 GCF_000696425.1 Galeopterus variegatus | reverse complement strand
AGAAATTGGGGATAATTGGGTGGGGGACACAGGGTACAAATGCAATTTGTTATAATTTTTTTGGTAATTGGTATTCTGCCCATCTGAATCTGGTCTTCACATCTTGGGAAGGAGGGGTGATAATAAACTTTGTATCTCATGAATATTCATAGCCTATTAAAAAAAGCAGTTCCCTCAAGTTGCCATGTAGGTAACTCCTCCATTTACTTCAAGTCCCTCCTCAATTTTCACCATATCAGAGAGGTTAGTCTAACAATTTCATATAAAACACTATCCCCAACCCTCTCCCATTTCTCTGTTAATTTTCTTTAGTTTACTTCACAGCATTTGCTACTGGATTATTGTATATCCACTTTATATGTATGAAGTGGATGTATCCATTTCATTGTTTATTATCTTTCTCCTTTCACAAGATGATAAAGTCCGTGACAACAGGAACTTAGTCTTGTTCACATTGCCATACATTAGACCAGAAATGAGCACAAAG
>NW_007728873.1:256657-270970 GCF_000696425.1 Galeopterus variegatus | reverse complement strand
GGGGCGGTAGCTGATTGGACGGGGCTGGGCAGGAAGTGGGCCTTGACTTGTGACTGGCTGAGGTTTGGCGCGGGTGGGCTTGGGTGTTGGCCCCGGTGGGCTTGTTTACTGCGGAGAAGATCCCGGAAGGGCGCCATATTGCTAGGGAATGCTTTCCCCCTCCCACTCCGCTTGAGTGCCTATGGTATCCTTACATTCAAGTGCCTATGGTATCCTTACAGTTATATAGTTATATACCCAAGTGTTATTCCTTAAAATGTGCTAAAGAGCTCCATTAGAACCTTAAGTCTTAACTGTTTAATTATTTAAAAATTTATCTGATTTGTAAATAGTATTATTTATAGTAATTATGTTTAGTAATGATATGTTTGGAAGAAGTCATTAATTTATTTCATCACCAGTTTTGTCATAATGATTTTATCAGAGTTTACAATGTATGAAATTTCTTTCTTACTGGGTTATAATTGACTTTTATTCCATAGAACATGGTTTTAACAATTGTATCAAGTAAGAATGATCTGCCTATGACACATTTTATAGTTAATAATTATGTTCAAACTGCCAATAGAACAGTACATGGATGAAAAAGAAGAAAAATCTTATGAGACAATCACTAGTCATGGTTACCTGGTGTTTTGAATTTGAAACATAACTGAAAAACTGCAACAGCAATAATGTCTCTTGGGAAAAAAGGATTTAAACTTCAGCTACAAATTAAAAAAAACAATAATTCCAAGAAACCAACATAGGCTGTAATCTGTTCAGTATTTACAACTCATATTTCTTAAACAAATCATTGTCACCTGCATTTATTATTTTAAATGGGCTCGCTCAAGAAAACATTGAATTTATATTTATGAAGACATTTATTGCACACTAAATGCAAGTAAGGATTATAAAAAATATCTTTATTGAAGTCTAACAGCAATGGAAGATATTTTCCATTAGAAATATAATTAGCTCATAATTATGTAAGCAATAAATGCATAATTAGTTTTTTATTCTTAATATTAATATTGTATACAATATTGCGATGTAGCTGTAAATAACATTGACGAATTAAATCACCATTTCCTTGTGTACTGAATATCAATTTTGTCAAATTAAGAGATATTTGTAAAACAAAATTTCAAGACTTCTTCCACCACAAATGTACAAACTCTTCTCCTTGAGGATCTGAGGATAGACTATAATTTTCCATATTTGGGGATGCAAGCGATAATAAGTTAGGCTATGCAAAAGACAACATTAGAAACAGGATTTAACCTCTTTATTTGCTTGTTAGTTCATTTCCAATATTAATAGGTCTGTTTAGATTTATACTATAAATCCATTTTTTGTTTGTCATTATTAAATTTGAAAATTTAATGTCTTATTAAGTGAATTAATACCAAAAAAATTGTAAAAGAAGAGATGGATTACTTAAATGTTAAATAAAGAATTACATTGCAGATGCTTAGGTTATCACAGTTTTATATTTTCCATACTTTGTGAGCAAAGAGCCAGAATACCTGAGACTAAAGCCATAACAATCAATATTTCAATATCTTTTCTTAATAAAAAGTTTGCTTACATCACTTTTGTTACTGATCATTGAAAACTGGCATGAACACAAATGTCCTATTATGGCAAATTATTATATAAATATTAAATATCCTTAAATGGTAAATAATAAAACTTTTAAAATAAGAATTTCAAAGCATTTTTAAATTTTGGAAAATTTCACTACAGAATTCTTTTTTTAAATCTTTAATTTTAAAAAATGCAGAAAATATCTTTAGAGATTAATGAAATATTAGGGCAAACATCCTAGCAACCACAACCTGAACCGAGAAACAGAACTTTGACAGCACCCTAGAAATCTTGTCTAAGTGTATCAATTCAATCACAATTCCCTCCTTCCCTGTAAAATTAAATTGCTCTCCTGACATTTACAGCAATCATGATTTTTTCCAGTTTTAATATCAAAGTGTACATCCCTAGACTAACAGTTTAATCTTGCTCAATTTTTAAAAAGATTATGCCTTTTAAGTTTTTTCATGGTCTCCCTCCATCTTGTATGTTCTCTCATTATATGTTGCTAGAAGATTCTCAGGGAATTTGAATTCTTCAGAGTCTGGAATTTATTGATTTCATAATCATGGTGCAGCTCTGCATAAACCTGTCTCCTAAATTTTCTCAAAATAAGCAGCTGAATCCAAAGATTTAATTAGATTCAGAATTGATCACTTTGTGAAGGCTATAGATGTTTTTGTTTTTGTATTTTTGTTTTCCTCTTGAGGAAGCATATCATATCTGCTTCTTTATCTCTTGGTGATGTTAGCAGCCACTGAAATTCAGTGCCTGGATTTATTAAATTTTTGAGGGTTTCAAAATGGTGATATTCTAATTCTAACATTCTTTTTCATTTATTAGTAGAACTAATTCTAAAAAGAGAAGCTTTCACTTGTCTACTATTAGTTTACTCAGTGTTACAGTTCATATAGAAAACACAAAATAAAGGTGAGAGTTATTTCCATTATTACCTTACCTCTTTTCAAGAAAATAAATTGGTTGTCATTGTCCAAAGGTGATTAACTAGGCTTTTGTAAAATAACCTTTTCATTTTGAGATAATTGTAGAATCACATGCAGTCATAAAAATAATACAGACAAATCTCATGTATACTTTATCTGATTTACTCCAATGGTAATGTCTTGCAAAATTACAGACACTGTCACAACCTGGCTATTGAGACTGATACAATAAAGATACAGAATATTTCCATTACCACAAAGATTCTTCCTGTTTCTTTTTTATAGTCACAGCTACTACTCTCATGCTCCCCGCCCCTTTGTAACCTTAGGCAAGACTAATTTGTTCACCATTTCTATAATTTTGTCATTTCAAGGATTTCATATGAATAGAATTATAAAATAAGTAACCTTTTGTAATTGACTTTTCATCAGCATAGGCATCTAGATTGTTGCATATACCAATATCCCCTTTTATTTCTAAGTAGTGTTCCATGTTGTGGTTGTACCACAATTCTGTCTTCAATTTTATTGATTTCTATTATCATCTCTATTAATTCCTTCCTTCTGCCCATTTTGGATTTATTTTATTCTTTTTTTTTCTAGGTTATTGAGGTGCAAGTTTAGATGACTAATTTGAAAGATTTCCTCTTTTTTAATGTGTGCATTTATTAATATAAATTTCCTCCTTAACAGTGCTTTCTCTGTGTCTCACAAATTTCTACAAGAATTTTCATTTTTATTTGGTTCAATATACTTACAATTTTCCTTGAGATTTTCTCTTTAACCCATGAATTCTTCAAAAGTGTGTTATTTACTTTCCCTGTTTGAAGGGATTTTCCTGTCATGTGTTTGTTATTGATTTCTAATTTGATTTCACTGTACTGTAGAACACACTGTGATTTCAATTCAATTTTTAAAAATCTGTTGAGATTTGTTTAATGGTTTTTCTTGGCATATACTCAGTGGACACTTAATTGAACATGTTGTTGAGTGAAATGTTTTATAAACGTTAATTAGATCACTTTGATTAATATTGTATTGAGTTCCGATATATCCTGGGTGACTTTGTCTAATTTTCTATCAGTTTTTGAGAAGGGGAGTTGAACGTTGAACTATCATTGTGGATTTGTCTATCTCTTTTTTAAGTTCCATAATGTCTTTACATCACATATTTTGCAGCTGTGTTGTTTTCTGCATGCACATTTAGGATTATTATGTCTTTTGGGTGTATTTATTATTGTTATTAATATCCATTTATGTCTCTGGTAATTTTTTTATATCTGAAGTCTTTTTTGATATTAATATAACTACTCCTGCTTTACTTTGACAAATTTTTGCATAATATATCTTTTTTTATCCTTTTATTTTTAACCTTTTCATTGGTGTATTTAGGCCACCTATATCTTATGCAATTGTTATGTTAGTGGGTAAGTCTGCCATTTTACTTTTTGTTTTGTTTGTCTTGTTTTCGTTGCTCCACTTTCTTTTCCCTGCCTTCTCCAGGGCTACTCAGTTTTTAGAATTCCATTTTAATTTATCTATAGTGCTTTTGAGTGCATCTCTTTGTATATCTTTTTCAGTGGTTCCTTTAGGTATTCCACTTTATTTATGTATAAATAAAGACACACGTGTATACATATATTTTGTCAGAATGAACTGGTGTCATTCTTTTATCAGTTTGAGTGAAATATAGAAAACTTATCCAACTTTGCCTTGTTTATAATATAATAATTTTAAATATTTCTTTTACATATGTTTAGAACCACCTCAGGCCATATATATATACATTTCAAACATCCAATCTAATTTAGAAAACTCAAGAGGAAAAGGAAAGCCTATTGCATTTACCCATATTTTTGCTAGAAAACTTATCCAACTTTGCCTTGTTTATAATATAATAATTTTAAATATTTCTTTTACATATATTTAGAACCACCTCAGACCATATATATATACATTTCAAACATCCAATCTAATTTAGAAAACTCAAGAGGAAAAGGAAAGCCTATTGCATTTACCCATATTTTTGCTAACCAAGCTCTTTCTTTTTTCCTGATGTTCTAAGCTTCCTTCTTTTTTTGTTTCCTTTTTGCTTAATTTTCTTTAGCCATTCATTTAGGGTAAGTCTTCTGGTGACAAATTCTCTTAGCTCTTCATCTCAGACTATCTTGATTTTCTTTTCATTCCCAAAGGATATTTTTACTTGGCACAGGATTCTTAGTTGGCAGTTCTTTTCTTTCGACATTTGAAAAAAAATTGTCCAACTTCCTCTGGTGAAAATGCACTATCATTAAAATTGATTTTTTTCCTGATAGTTATGCTGTTATTTTTCTTTAGTTCCTTTCAGAAGTTTTCCTTTATTTTTATATTTTTGAAGTTAAATTATGATGTTTTGTGGTGTTTTTTTGGGTTTATTCTGTTTGGGATTTGCTTATCTTCTTGAATCTGTAGGTTTATTTGTCTAATCAGACATGGGAAATTTTCAGCCATTATTTCCTTGAGTACTTTTTCTATCTCACCCTCTCTCTGCTCTCCTTCCAGAAACCCAATAACATGAACATTAGAAATTTTGTTATAGTCCTATAGGTAACTGAGTCCTTATTAATTTTGTTTTTCATTATATATTATCTATGTTGCTCAGACTTGGTTAATTTCTTTAGTTCTGCCTTCTGGTTCACTTGTAATTTCCTCTGATCCCTACATTCAGCCGTTGAACTCATCCACTGAGCTTTTTATTTTGGTTATTTTATATTTTAGGTGTAAAATTTTTTTGTTTTTTCTTTATATATTCTATTACTTAGGTGAGCATTTCTATTGTTTTATTTATTTCAAACATGTGCATAATTGCTTATTACACATTTTTCATGGGTATTATACAATCTTTGTCAGATAATCCTAATATTTCTGTCATCTCAGTGTCAGCATCTATTGATTAAGTTTTCCTAAATCTCTTTTGTGTTGTTCTTTCACATCATATATTTTGATCTTAATGATTGTTAACACAATATGAATAGCAGAAATCTAGTCGTGTGTGGCTTTGTGAGCTGATCTGTTTTGTGGACAATTAAAAAAATATTCCTAAATGTTTAAAAGGAAAGAGCATTCCAGATAGATTTTCTAACTTGTCATTGCTCCCACTTTTGTTATTTTTTTGTAGTGTTCAAAAATATAACAGCTTGCTTTTTGAAATTTTCTGGCTTTCACCTCTTCTGGCTTTTTTCTGGAATTCTCTTTCCTCCATTGTTATTGTTCTTCCTTGTTCAATTTTGATTCCACTCCAGTTTCTCTTCAATAAAATATCATATTCTAGAAGGAGCCCATGCTGGTCAATATTGAGAGTTCACAAGTATTATGTTCTTCCTGTGCCTGAGCTCAAACCACATGCTCTCACCCACTATTGGGTTGGGTGAAATGTTGCCCAGTTTCAGCTCCAATGTCCCAACTATGCTTCCCAGTAAACACCTGTTGGGCATTTGGGGTTCTCCTGTTCTTGGGTACAACAAATGCCTTATTGATTTTCTCTGTTTTCTTTTATACTGAAGGCAATAGATCTTGTGTCTCTATTGTGCTTGAATTTGGGTGTTTAAGGGAATTCCTTGTCACCTAATTTTGTGGCAAATATTATTTATGGGTCTTTAATTTAGCTATTTAATTTCTGTGTCCATTTTAATGTGAGATTTGGGGAGATTTGAATAGTATGCACACCTGCTACCACAGTATCACAACAACCAAGATAATTAATTTCAAAAGTTTATTGCATAGTACCCATTAATTACCCCTCAAGACTCCAAGGAAAATAAGCCATCTCTCTTCTTTAGCCCTGTCTCTCACACAGCCACCTCCACTAAGAATTAAAAAGAGGCTGGTAGAGGAATCATACCCATCTGAGCAAGGGGACTCACCTGTGAGATGGAGCAAAGAAAGGGTAGGGTTCCAGTGGATGTGGGTGGGATAGTTATGCTTTTTTATGCAAAGCGTGGAGAAATGGAGCATTATCATCATTAGTATGCTATCCTATACATTCCTGGAACTAAAAAAAATCTTGAAACAAGAATATTTCCCAAATAATTTAAAAATATTTGAACACATCACAATTTGAAGCTATAGGAAGCAAAAAGACAGTGAAGCATGAACCAAGCAGGAATCATGAGAATGGATTATCTTGCAAGCTAACTATAGAAAAAGAACTTTTATTTATTTAGTATTTCACAAAAGTAAATGTCATTGCATCTATTATGTACAGTTACGAGTTATTATAAACTAGAGCAAAGAAAAGGGGCTTTTGTCCAAGTGCAAGACAGAAAAGGAATAGGAGCTGCTTCACGATGAATATGGGATGACATTCACAGAAGGCAGAGAGCATCCAGAATGGAAAATTGCTTGCAATATCAAAAGAACAAAAGCAACAAACTACAAAGGAAATCATAGCTTAATATATGAAAGGATAGTAACCCAGCACCTAAAGATTTCATGGGTTCAAGTAGTTGGGGATATACATAAAATGTTACATAATTTTGAGGGAATTTGTTAATTTCTTTAAAAGTTTTTTTTTTCTTGAAAAATTTAAAAATGGGTTAGATTCTAGAATACTAGAAATAAAAAGATAATTTTTAAATAATGAAAAGCATCAAATCTGGAAGAAAGCTGAGTATCTATCTCTAGCAAGATTTAAAATTATTAAAATGAATGTTTTTCAACATATTTTAGAAGAGCTCTGTTTGTTGAGTTAGTAGTTTGGTTTTATGAGTAGTGGTGATCAACTTTAAGAAATGTGTTTCTGTAAGGGGTAGTCCTTTTCTATGTCAGATATCATATGATATGACTAGTAAATACATTTCCTCTTGTTTGTTACAGCTGCATTTTTATCCTGTCTCTGACATGCTTTAGTATATTCCTATGTCAGATATCATATGATATGACTAGTAAATACATTTCCTCTTGTTTGTTACAGCTGCAATTTTATCCTGTCTCTGACATGCTTTAGTATATTCTTTTTTTTTTTTCTTTTTGTCTTTTTTCGTGACTGGCAACGGATCGCAACCCTCAGTGTCGCGCCCGCACCTCGCTCAGCCAGTGAGCGGGAACCAGTCTGTACGTGGGATCCGAACCCTCGGCGGGAGCGCCGCTGCACTTCCCAAGCGGCGCGCTGTAGCAGTGCGCCACCGGGCCGGCCCTAGTATATTCTTTTTGGTATAATCTTAAGTCAACTTGTCCTATTTTTAAAAATAACAGATTGTACATAGTGCTTAGAAAAAGGACTGATCATCCCAAGTTTTCATGTCATGTTCTATAAATTATCATGAAAGGAGGATAAGATATTTTATGGTTCAAATAACTGTCTCTTTTATTTTTAATTTTTTAATTGGGTGGCATTTAAGTGGCTCTTAAAAATTTTAAAAATTACCCCAAGATTACTGAATAATTATATTCTGGAGATTGAGAGAACCCAAGTGCTTTGATTTGGTAAAATGAAGCTATGAAATATGCCAAGCATATTAACTATTTATCTTTTCTAAGTAATGTGGTATGAATTAGAAGTAGAAAACAAGGATATATACATAATTCAAAAACTTCTATGATGATTTCTACATGCATGTGTGTGTATATATAGTATATATGTGTGTATGCATATATAGCACATATATATAGTAATAACACACACATACATGCATATGTATATAGAGCTAATTCCCATCCAATTCCTTGAGCCCTGGAAACATACTAAAATGTCTAAAAGAATATTAAACTAATAAGATGCACTACAAATTTCAGACTATGCATCTTTTACCCAAAATGTAGGAATATTTAAAAATGATCTATAATACTCATGGAGGTAATACATAAATACAAACTGGTTCATTATGTCATTTATGAGAGAAATATCATTCATCTTTAACGTAAAAATTAACAAATATATACTAATAAAATTAACATCAGAATATGCCTTCTAAATTATAAAATAAAATAAAAGGTATAGAACATATAAGTGGTATACTTTAAAGATGAAATGCGAAGTATCAATTAAAAATCATTTTGGCAAAACCATCTACTGGACTAAAAAAGTTCTTGATTTATTTTTAGACAATAAGAGCAGATTATGAAGTAGTACACTTAGTATGATACTTGGATATATAACAGGGAAAAATAAACACGAACATATACAAAAAATTCAGGTTTCATGTAAAAAATATGAAAATTTTCTGTGTTTTTAATTTATTCTTTGTGCTTTCTTGCATTGGGTGTGTGTGCTTATGTACATATTTAGATGCACAGGTGATAGATATACCTGTATATATACTGTATAGCTGTTATAAATTTCAGCTGATGAAAAGGTAGGATTATAATATATAAGATGTTCTTGAAGACTTTTCATAGAACATAGGACTTATTTGTCAACTTATCCCGCTTCCTTTTAGCTGACAAACACTAATCATGTTTGTTGGGCCAGCGGATCAGGAGGACCAGAAAGTGGCAACAATATAGTGACAGAGCCTCCATCTTGTGAACTCCACCCCTCTCCCCCCTCCCTTCCTGGAAGGTGGGAACCAGAAACTGAGCTCTGCTCAATTCCTTACCATATATGGGCAAAAAACCACCAACAGCCCACTGCCTATAAATACCCGCTTGTATCCACCCTGGGAGCAACTTCCCCAGCCTCACTCCCTTGGGGGCTGTGGAATCTTCCCTGAGAGCGCTTCCATTAAAGCTTGCCTCGAACCCATTGCCTGGCTCCACCACTGATTTGAACAGGGCAATGTTTGAATCTACACTGTATCATTCAATAAAGATTCACACCCTCACCAAGAAGACCTTTTGAATGTAGCTACCTGATATGTCACATTCAGGCTAAAATACGATCTGCTTCAATTAGCACTCTATTTCCAAAATCCTGCCCTATGCCTGGTACACAGTAGGCTTTTAATAAATACATGTTTAGTGAAATAAATCAATAAGAGGTTTATAGTCATTTAGAAATGATACATATTATCAAGGCGTAACTGATATGTAAATAAGTTACCCGATATTTCCAAATCAGATTGAATAAGAAATTACAGATAAGAAAGACTAAAGCAGAATCAAATCTTTAGAATTTACCCCTCCTCCTAAAAAATTAGAGGTCCATTAAGAGTAGAAGTGCCTGTAAAAAAAAACCTGAGAATGGATTTCCAGGGCACAAGAGGAAATCCAGGATATTATGGTGTGCTGAAATCAGCAAGAGAAGTTTTTCAAGAGGAGGAAGATGTCAGCTTAGTTCAAGGCTACTGAAAAGTAGGGTAGGATGAGGACAGAGAAATGTCAATTGGATTTAGCTACATGGAGATTATTGATGACCTTGGAGAGGCAAGTTCTGTGAGACAGACAGGGCATTCCATTGAATCTATTTTATTTGTGGTAAAGGTCAGTTTAGACTTCAGATATGGTGGCCTCCTATTTTTGGAACTAAATTTGGAATGGGTTGAAGACTGATTGAAAGATTGGAAATATGAGAATTTTCTTTTTTTTAATAATATAACTTAGAAAGTTCAGCTCTATACTTATACTCATCTTATCTTCAAGAAACCCTTTAGAATTGAATGGTCCCGATAGTATCTTTTTCTCATGGGAGGGTCACCTACCATATAGTGCAGCAGAAAAGAGACTAAATTCTCGTTTTCCTAATTCATGGCCCAGTGCTCTTTTCACAACAAAATACAACACAATATTCTGTGAAATACACCTTCATTTTAGGATATGTCAGCATTTAATACTTTACAAGAATTTTGAATACTGTTAGTAGTTAAACAAATTTAATCAACAATGACATCTGTTATCAGGGACTTTTTCAAAACTCTATCCCTTAGAATTAAATTTGACTAAGCTCTAAGGAATAGCTTAATTGTTTTCAGATTCCAAATCTCAACCATACCTCTCTAGAGTGTTAGAATGTCTTACTCTCCAAGAATCAGTTTCGACCTTTAATTATTTAAGATATATTATTCCCATAGCAGTATGAATGTTACCGCATAAAAACTAAAGATACAAATTGATAGATTATTCTTATGTATGAGTAGCAATGGGTCACGTGCTTAAAGAAATAATGTAGACCATAAAACAGAAACATGAGAGGAAAGCATTTATGTGGGCATGAGAAAAAAAAGTGAAAGAAAATATTGAAAATAAAGATTAAAATAAAGTTAAATTTCAAATAAAATCTTTGTCATTGAAAGTAGCATTTCTGGCTTTACCCACATTTCAGTATAGAGATTTCACAATTTCATGGACTAAAATATCATTACCCTAGTATAGGTTTCTTTATTTCAGGCTGGTTTTCATCCCCTGGAACATTATTAATTTTTCCAGTAAGGAAAAATCTGCATCTTAGAAATTGTGCTTTAGGGATTCTGCTCAGATATCTCATTCTCAATAGAGCCATTCCTGACCAGCCCAGCTGAAGTAGATTTCTACCAACCCCTCCGTTCCTGCAATCCTTACCACTCATTTACTTTCTAAATGCTGCATTTTTCTTTTAATATAAATGTCTGTTAAAAAAATCATTTACTTTATAAAACATTGATGCTTTTCTTTTATAGTCCTCTAAGAGCTCAGTACAGAGACTTGCAAAAAGTAGATATTTTGGACCTGATAAATTTGACTTCTGGCTAGTAGGCTGGATATTGCTAACTCTCTGGGAGAATGAAGAGTTTTTCTCAGCTAACTCAAAATAGTGATGAAGTGAGAAGATTTTATTCATACCCTTCACACCCCAACCTAGGGATTTCTTACATTTTATGTTAATCAAGCAAGGCACACAAATTCTTTATTAACCTAAGGTAGGGGGAATGCTCTAAAAGTTTCTAGAAGTGATTGAGCCCTATTTAATCCTGCAGAAACTAGAGATTACACAGGTGTTTAGCATTCTAGGGAAACTTACTATCAATTCTTTGGCATTACCCTAGGTGGCCACTCAATGGGCTGAAACTGGGATCAATTTCACTATCTCCCTCTCACCAAAATTTTGTCACTGAGGCAATGAGATGAGATTCCACTGCTAGGTTGTAATCATCTGGGCAACCACAGGTATAAATGTGCTCATATTTTCTCCATTATAGAGAGAAAAGGATATGGGCTACATAGATCCTGGTTTCCCTGCAAAGGTCCAATTCAATGAGAATTAAATAACTTATACATGCCATGTTAGAGATAAAGCTCATATTTGTTATCAACAATATAATCCCCTTCTATCTTTTTATAAGTCTTGAATTCTATAAGGAACTCAGTCATTAAAATACTTATGGGCCATTTATATTTCCCTCCATAATCATTGTTTAATCCTGCCTTGCATGCGATTGCAAGTATTATGCAACCACTAAATGTTTTATTTGTTTCTTATCACTTAAAGCATTACTTGAAAATAGAAAAAAGGTGCTAGTGTCCACGCACTTTTCTTGTCCCATTTTTTGTTGTTGTTGTTGTTGTTGTTGTTGTTGTTCCTGGATTAACCAAAGAAAAGCCTCACATTCATTTAACACATTGTTGTCTCATGCAAATAGAATACACAAATCTCCATTTAAAAAATGTGATGACTCAACTCTTCGGAAAGACTGTAGGAGTGAAGTGTGACTGGAGGAGGCAAGTGGCCAGTAAAACTGTCAGGATCTGCAGGCTCACATCCTGTTGGCTGAAAGCCCCTAGAGGCTAGTGGTCCTCAAACTATTCAAATAATTACAGAGTAAGCAGATTTTCACCCCAATGAAGTACCCATCTGTGTTTTTTTTTTTTAGACCACTTATACTTTTTTCCTAAATATTAATTGGTGAATATCTACTATATTTCCAAGGAAAATCTCTATGGGCTTTTGAGTAGAAAATTGCAAGGAGTAGTTCAATATTGTTGCTATGGTTTTTAATTATTCTTTACAAATCCTTTAGAAAGAAGCGAATGAAGACTGTGGTTTAATCACCATATTACATTAAAAATTCAGCATTTGAAATTTGCCTAATAGTTTATTACTTGCCGTGCACAGTCAGGCACAGCTTTGCTATTAGAATTCACTTGACCTTAGGCATGTTAAACTAACTGCAGTCCTAAAATAGCATCTGCTTTCGTTTTGGTTTTGTTTGTTTTTCATAAGTTACCATTTATATTTTAATGACTACATTTCTATTTAAAATCATTATAAAACATTGTTCAGACTCTATAAAGTCATATGTGAGCATTATATATGTCACATGCCAAATGGTAAAGAAATGCAAAATTTGGGGCTCCCTTCAATTTAATTTCTTCCATTATCCCTTATGTTCATAAGAATCATGTTGCTAATAAAACCGAACGTTAGCGTAATAGTTTCTTATCCCTCAGTTTAGTTTCCTTCTGCCTTTTGGAAAGCCAGGCCTCAGGAAATTATCCTAAAAATATGATTAAGAATGAGTTTTCTTGCTGATTCAAGTTATCATGCAACACAATGTTAACAGGGGAATCAGTTTGAAGGTTCCTCTTTCCTGGAAAGCCAGGCCTCAGGAAATTATCCTAAAAATATGATTAAGAATGAGTTTTCTTGCTGATGCAAGTTATCATGCAACACAATGTTAACAGGGGAATCAGTTTGAAGGTTCCTCTTTCCTTTACACTACTGTTCATAGCTCTAAACGCTTCAACTTTCATATCAACTTTTTGCACACCTGACTCCCATATCATACTAAAACTAATTGAGTTTAGGGACTATATTACACATATGGCTTTGCTCCTATTATATAGTGGGTATTTTAAAAACCAGTAAGATTAGCAAGATATACTTTGCAATCCTAGATGTGCAGTGGAGGTCAATTAGATTTCTAAAATATTTTTCAGTTCGTAAGAAAACAAAACAAGGCTATTTACAGTATAACAATGGGTGGAACTAATACAAAAATCAATCAAAATTTTCTTTGCTCATATAGACAGAACAAAGGAAGTAATTTACAAAATGGTAAAGAAAACTAAGATATGAACTATTTAAGATTTAACAGATCTGTCATCTTAGAAGGAGATTACAGAATAGCTTCAGAGGGTAAGAAACTAAGGACGGCCAAGTTTTTTTCTTCAACACAAGCTTTAAGTCTGTGATATGGTGAGAGCAGTCCAAAATATCTTTCAAACTTCTTTTTATTGTAATTCTTGTTTTATTTTAATGAAGGAAAGCCAAAGGATAGTACAAGCTGAGGTCCAGGTATATTTGTTTCAATCAAGCTCTGCTTTGTTTTGTTTTCTTTTAACATAGTGTCGGTTTCTTTACTAATACATATATTCATATTCTGTCATCATAAATATTTTTCTTCAATTCTAGAAGACACATTTAGGACTAGCAGCCAGAAGCAACTTGGAAGTTAAATTATGTTTGAATTTCTATAAACAACCCCCCAACTATCTTCTATTTGTTAGGAAATTATGTTATTTAAAAACAATAAAAAGAAGTCTACTTTTAAATCATGTCAAATATGAATAATTTAACACTAACTTGTTTTTATTTTCATACACAGAATACATTTTTACATTAGAATAGTCCCTATTTTTCATGTTAGTCATTTCCGAAAAAGATTTGTTTTTTTTTTTACATTCTTGCCTTAGTCTTTATATAAAGCCAAAAGCTATTACAAAACAATTAGACTAATTCTGAGCTCACAGAAGGGAAGATTATATTTAAATAATTTTAATAGAATAATATTGTAAAAGGAATAAAATTCAACTAAATAACTTTCTCATCTGATAATATGAAATCTTTTTTTTTTTTTTTTTTTTTTTTCCGTGTCCGGCCACGGATCGCAACCCTCCGTGTCCCCCC